>NC_133666.1:349367607-349546238 GCF_037893015.1 Macrotis lagotis
CTCTGCATCAGTACTGACTATACTATACTAAACTATATTATAATGCCTATCTTTAAACCACATAATGGGCACTTTTTTCTTCTTCATCCTGAATGCTACTGAGGCAAAAAAGAGAGAAAATAGTACCTTTCAAAATGAGCAGAAATACAGAATCCATGGTCATATTGAAACAATATTGATTTGTTAAATCTACAGGTTTAGAAAGAATAGATGAAGGAATTTGTAGTAGTGTGCCAATTAGATTATAGAGAGGTTGCCAAAGAGGGCTGATGGAAAGGTGAAGAGGTACTGTCTACACTGATATCATATAATGGAAAATACCATGATTATAAAGTCACTAGTTGGCATTTAAAAATCATTTTAATGTTTGTGAAGTCAAATGAGTATGATTATTCATCTCATGAAACATTTCCCTCCCAAACAGTGTTGTTTTATCATTTCTTGTTCCCAATTCTTTGTGAAATTTCCAGCTATATTTATATCTTACCCCATTATTTTGGTATCACTATAAGATCTGCAGAAACCTCCCTTATATTCTCATCTTTTTTGCTTAGTATCTACATGACATAAAGTCAATCATTTAATCTCTAAAAGCCTCGATTTATACTTAAGTAAAATGAGAGAGCTAGGTTATACAATCTCTAAGAAGTAAAAATGTATTTGTCAATATGGATCTTTTAAGCAATATTGCTTAAAATACACTTGCCAGCCAGAACTGAGAAAATATGATTTAATTTTCTTTTTAATCAAATATTTTGAATAGTTGAGAAATTGAATCTTATTGTTATATTACATGGATACTGAGACCACAAATTACTGCACATAATAGTTTTTCCAAAAAATTATTATTTAATAAAATTGCACAATTTGCAAAAATATTTATTGTGGTTAAAGTTAGTATTATTTTGCTGTTAATAAAACTGTAATAGAATAGTACATCACCATGATATAGTGGTAGTATTTGTAGGAGAAAAGAAGTATAAAATAAGGGGAAGTCATTTAATTGTTCTAATTCTTAGTTTCCTTACTTAGAAAATGAGGCATTTAGGGGGTAGCAACAAGATGGCAGCAGAGAATAGTCTCTCTTTGGTGTTCTCTCCAAAATTTTTCAAGGGACAGAACTCAAAGAATGATCCAGTGAGGCATTTCTTCAAACCAAAGTAATCTGGAAAATAGTGGGAAAGCTCTGTTCCATGGAGTTGGAGAAGAGACTGGAAGTAATAGTGAATGAGCTTCAGCCTTCTGGGAACAGCCCCAGGCCTCCTAGGTCCCAGGCAGCACTAGATCCTGACAGCAGAAGCAGTTTCCTCATCTGCTACTCCAGGGAGCATCAAGCACAATTTCGAAGATCATCAGGGTGACCTCAGCCAGAGTGAGCCCAAGCCCAGGCCAGTGTTGCCCTCCTCAGCATAACTGCAACCCTCAGAACATCCCAGATCACAAGATATGGAAGTAGGTCTGTGGAGCCACCAAGCAGGCGCTGCCTGGAAGGTGGTCTTTGAGCACTCAGCCCATGAAAGGTAATGGAGTGGAAGGAGAATATTGAGGTCTGTCCTCTGTCCCTGGGACTGGACATTGGGGTTTTGACCACATTCAGACCCTGGTTGCAGTCTGGGACCCCAGAGAGGTGAGCTTGTGGCCATTCAACAGAGCAGGAGAGCTGTCAGAGCTTCACATACTGAGGACTTTCTGGGGTGATTCCAATAATACTCAAAAGTTCAGTAAGCACCCCAAAACCAGGCACAGGCTGGGGAAAAGAGTAAACAGAAAAAAAGGAATCTGACCATGGACAATTACTTTGGTCACACTGAGGACCAAAATACACAAACTAAAGATGAGAAATTTCAAGCTTCTGCATCTAAAGGCTCCACGAAATATAGAAGGTAGGCTCAGGCTATGATAGAGCTCAAAAAAGGTTTTGAAAATCAAGTAAAGGAGGTAGAAGGAAAATTGGGAGAAGAAATGAGAGAGATGCAGGAAAATCATGAAAAGAAAGCAGCTTAGTCAAGGAGATCTAAAAAAAATGCTGAAGAAATAACATGCTAAAAACCAGCTTAGGTCAAATGGATAAAACAGTTCAAAAATTTATTGAGGAGAAGAATGCTTTAAAAAGCATAATTGGCAAATGGAAAAGGAGATAAGAAAGTTCTCTGAGGAAAACAAAGCTTTCAAATGTGGAATGGAGCTAAAGGGAAGCTGATGATCTTGTGAGAATTCAAAGGTACAATAATACAACACCAATAGAATGAAAAACTAGAAGAAAATATGAAATATCTTATTGAAAAAAGAACTTATCTGGAAAACAGATCACAAAAAGATAATTTAAAAATTAGTGGGCTACATGAAAGTCACAATCAGGAAGAGACTTGACCTAATAATTTTTTTTTAGGTTTTTGAGAGGCAAATGGTGTTAAATGCTTTGCCCAATGCCACAGCTAGGTTATTATTAAGTGTCTGAGGCTGGATTTGAACTGAGGTACGCCTGACTCCAGGGTGGGTGCTCTATCCACTGCACCACCTAGCTGCCCCCTTGACCTCATTTTTAAAGAATTTCTAGAGGAAACTTGCACTGATATCCTAAAAGCAGAGGGTAATATAGAAATTGAGAAAACAAGTGATCACCTACTGAAAGAGAATAAAAAACAACTCAGGAATATTATAGGCAATTTCCAAAACTCCCAAGTCAAAGAGAAAATATTACAAGCCAACTAGAAGGAAACAATTCAAATATCTGGTGCTATAGTCAGGATTACCCAGGACTTAGCAGCATCCACATTAAAGGCTCGTAGGACTTGGAATATAATATTCCAGAAGAGCTTGGAATACAACCAAGAATCAACTACCCAGACAACTGATTATCCTCTTCCAAGGGAAAAGTTGGACTTTCAATGAAACAAGGAATTTCAGATGTTCCTTTTGAAATGACCAGAGCTGAACAAAAAAGTTTGATCTTCAACTACAGGATTTAGGTGAAGCATAGAGAGGGTGGATGAGAAGGGTAAATTATGAGAGACATAATGATGATGAAAAGTAAGTATTCCTGCATGGGAGGATGATACCAATAATACTCATGTGAACCTTCACATTTAATAGAGCAGATTGAAGGAGCTTTTATAGATGAGGCACGGGAGAGAGCTGAAGTTGAAGATATATTGTAAAAATGATGTCATTAGGTGAAAGGGAAATGTACTGGGAGTAAGAGGTAGGAGAGATAGAATAGGCTAAGATATTTCATGGAAAGATATTTCATGAATCTTTTGCAGTGGTATGGAAGAAGGGAAGTCTAGGGGCAATGAGGGAGCCTTCATTCTCATCAGAAATGACTCAGAAAGAAAATAGCATGCATACTCAATAGGGTATAGACATCTAGAAGAAAAAGGAGACGGGGGAACAGGGAGGGGAGGGGTATGTGGGTTATAGAGGAGAGGGTAGATCATGAGAGAGGATAGTAAGATATCACATTTTCTTTTTCACTTTTTGCAAGGTGGAGGGATTGGGTGGCCTGTCCAGAATCACCAGTCCAGGTGATTCTTGGGTCTCTGGGGAGGGATGTCAGCTTGGGGCCTCTTGGCCCAAGAGCTGGTGCTGTCCTGTGTTCCATTTGGCTATCCCATCACACATTTTTGAAGAGGGACAGAGTGAACAGAGAGAGAAAATATAATAGGTGGGAGTGCAGAAGAATGGATGGAGGGAAAGACAGTCAGCAACAACAACTGGAAAAATATGGAAGTCGCAGGCACCAGCCTTGGAGTCAGGAGTGCCTGGGTTCCAATCCAACCTCAGACCCTTAATAATTACCTAGCCATGTGGCCTTGGGCAAGCCCCGTTGCCTTGAAAAACCTAAAAAAAAATAGAAGTAACTTCTATTATGGAATTATGAAAAAGAATGTGATCTACCGGAGACAGAGCTAATAGTATCAGAAAACACACTGAAACATTGTTTTTCCTCTTTCTTTAATTTTATTTCTCATGAGATTTTTTTATTTTTTGTGGGGAGAGGGAGTATTATATTTTCTCTTAAACAAGAATATTTTAGTAATGTGTAAATAAATTAAAGAAAATTCAATAATAAAAATAAATAAAACTTAAAAGAAAATGAGGCATTTGAGCAAAATTATAGTTCAGTTCCATCCTGTCTTTAAATGTCATACATCTAGAACTTTTAAAAACAGATATGATTTAGACATGATTTGAAAGCAGATAGTGTCATAATTGTATGACATAGACATTAATATGACTTTTGCTAATAACAATTTTTTAAATGACCAACACATCACTTTATGTACTCAATTTCTTCATTTTTATTCCATAGTATCTATGTACTATAATTTCTTTAGGCATTCTGCAATTTATGAACAAATTTCTTCATCTTTAAAAGGAAAAATCAAAGCATTTTAGGTACTAATAGTCATCCTACTAATAATAACAATAATAGTAATTTAACAGCATTTTGTGATTTGTAAAGCACATTATATATTCTACTCTGATTCTTTAAAAAGCTCCAAGATATAGATACTAATATTATGTTAATTTTAATGAGTTCACTTGCTGAGTCAAACATTTTTTTTTTCTGTTTTGAACCTGGGTAAATAATTTGCTCTATTTCAGTTTAAGTTTAATTGAGTCAGAATGTGAACTTACATCTTCCTGACTTCAAGTTCATCATTTTGATCACAAAAATCAGACAACTATCTTGTCTGAATTATATTTTACTGCATTATATTTTCTATAATTATTTTATATCCTTTGTCTAATTTTCCTGGTTTTTTTGTTCTTTTATTTATTGAGTAGGTATATAGTCATTCATTGACCATGACATAATGTGATATGAATAATACAAGAAAATTATAGCTATATGCTATAATAATATTTCTTTATAACTCTTTTTTGGGGGGGGGAGTTAATTAGAATATGTACTGGTAAAATAAAATTCAAACTTTAGTAACAGCTATAATGTCTATTATCTACACTATCCTAAAGCCCTGTGAATGACTAGAATCTGATGTTAACTATTTCTTCATGTCAGCAGTAAATGATGTTGCTGTGTAGCAAGAAGAATGTGAAGATAATGTTTTACTTTAATAAAGTCCTAGACATTATCCATGGTTCAAACTTAAATGTATATCCTCTATTATTTTGCACAAAGTTACAGCTTTCATGCTTGGAATTAATTTTCAAGCTCTCATGAACAATTAAAATAATACCTCCTATATTTAAATAGAAATGAACAATATTTTGAAGATATGCAAATGCTTCCTAAAGACTTTGAACAAATATCTAAATTTAAGGAATATTTATATGCACATATATAAACTTTCTTTTTCTGATTATAGAGGAGATATACATATGTTTTATGTCTGTATATTATATACTATATGATTGTGTATTGTTTTCTTAATCTGCAAGAGAAAGCATTGAATTATATTATCTCTAAAATCCTCAATTGTTTTACCATTCTCTTTTTCTTGAGCCTTGTGAAAATTTTTTCTTTAACAATTCTTTAACAAATGAATGTATTTATATAGCAACCTTTTCTCATTAAAAAAGCAAAAAAAAGATTGGACTTTAATTCTTCAAAGTGATCACCCAGTGAAAGGCCAGAAACATCTAAAATACTTTTTGGTTCATATGTATTTAGTTATTCAATAGTGGTGGCACAATGGATTGAATATTAGGACTGAAATCAAGAACTTATCTTCATAAACTCAAATCTTATCTCAGACATTTAGTAGCTGTCTACCTCTGTTCTTCAAGTATAAAATGAACAGAAGAAAATGGCAAAATATTTTAGTATCTCATTCAAGTAAACCCTAAATTGGGGTCACAAAATGCTGTACTTAATTAAACAACATTAACTATCAGGTATAGAATTTGTTTGGATTATTCATCAAAAGAGCATAGAAGTGAGGGCAGGAAATTTTATAATATTTATATAATTTCTATCAGGAAAAATTGGAAGTGATTGGAAAGTATTAAAAAATATAACTAAGAAATATGAGAGTTTAGGGATAGCTAGGTGGCACAATGGAGAGAGCACCGGCCCTGGATTCAAGAGGATCTGAGTTCAAATCTAGCCTCAGACACTTAATAATTGCATATCTGTGTGACCTTGGGCAAATCACTTAACCACATTGCTTTAAATAAATAAAAAGAAAGAAATATGAGAGTTTAGTAATGAAAGTTATTGAAAAGAAACAAAGTATTTGCTTAAATATTAAAAAGTATTAATAATTGAATCAAAAAATTTGACTATGAAAATTGTAACTACCTAGTCTAACACAATAATTGAATCAAGAAATGAATACATTCTGATGTTTTATATATATATATATATATATATATACCTATATATGTTTATATATGTATGAAAAGAAAAAAAAGAACAGTTATTGTACAAGGGGCTAAATCATAAAATATAAGGTAAACAGAAATTCAATGCATCTCCATTTGAACAAGAAGCAGCATTAAGTTTTTTATAATTTATTATTCAAAATTTATCTATCCATATTACATATATATTCCAAATAGATATATTTATGCATATACATACTTACACACAAACACACACACAAACAAACACACACACACACACACACATATATATATATATATAATATATATATACATCCATAGATAGAGATAAATAAGTTTAGAAGCAAGAAGTTTAGAAGCAATCTCGTACTAATTAACATATGCTTTTTCTTTAAAAAAGAGTCTAATTAATTTCTTTATGGTCATGTAGTTTCAAATCTTGGACTAGAGTCTTTATATTCAGACATCAACTTTAGGGATCAGTCTGAGAACAATTCTTTTTAATGTCATTAATTGTAGGAATTCCAATATAAATATTTTAACCATATCTCCTGCTATATTATTTGTACTTTATAGTTTCGATACATAAAATACTATGCTATGAAGTAATTCCTATATCTGTTTCTTTAAGTCCTCAGGGCAATATTTGTACTTTAACTTTCAGAAACAAAGAAATATAACACCATTAGGACTAGTGTCACTCAATAATAGAATGCAACATAGTACACAGAAAAATAAAAAGTAAATATTCTCTCATCTATTGTCAGAATTTCCTAACCCTAACTCCCTGCACTATTCCCGCAAACATTTCAACCATCACTGACTACAAATCCTGTAAATCCTCTTTAACCTATGTCTCACTAGATACAGTGAACATACACATGCACATACACACATAAACAAAATCTATATTCATTTACACTCACTTTGACATTCCTCACATTTTAATCCTACCTGCTTCAACTTTTAATGCTTGACATTTGTTTCCTACTTAGCTGAATTACAACTTTTATTTTCTCCTCACCAGCATTGCCAACTAACCAAAAATGCTCTGACAAGACTTCCTAATCTGTGTTTTATCAGTAGTCATAGAAGTGTTACTACATTTTTCTGCTGCAAATTTATTTAGATAAATAGATCTTTCTACAAGGATTCCACTAATACTTAAACTTGGGCACATTATTTTCCTTGTCTGGAACTCAGAAAATTTTAAAATGTTGTTTCCTGATGACTTTTAGTTATTAATCCTATGAACACAACAAGAAAGTTTCTTTTTTTTTAGTTATTATTAAAGATATTATTTGAGTTTTACAGTTTTCCCCCAATCTTGCTTTCCTCCCCCCACCCCCACCCCACAGATAGCACTCCGTCAGTCTTTACTTTGTTTCCATGTTGTACCTCGATCGAAATTGGGTGTGATGAGAGAGAAATCATATCCTTAAAGAGAACAGAATTCTCAGAGGTAACCAGATCAAACCATAAGACATCTGGTTTTTTTTTGTTTTTTGTTTTTTTCCGAATTAAAGGGAATAGTCCTTGTACTTTGTTCAAACTCCACAGCTCCTTATCTGGATAGAGATGGCACTCTCCTTTTGAAGACAGCCAAAATTGTTCCCAATTGTTCCGCTGATGGAATGAGCAAGTCCTTCAAGGTTGAACATCACTCCCATGTTGCTGTTAGGGTGTACAGTGTTTTTCTGGTTCTGCTCATCTCACTCAGCATCAGTTCATGCAAATACCTCCAGGTTTCCCTGAAATCCCGTCCCTCCTGATTTCTAATAGAACAATAGTATTCCATGACATACATATACCACAGTTTGCTAAACCATTCCCCAATTGAAGGACATTTACTGGATTTCCAATTCTTTGCCACCACAAACAGGGCTGCTATAAATATTTTTGTACAAATAATGTTTTTACCCTTTTTCCTCATCTCTTCAGGGTATAGACCCAGTGGTGGTATTGCTGGGTCAAAGGGTGTGCACATTTTTGTTGCCCTTTGGGCATAGTTCCAAATAGCTCTCCAGAAGGGTTGGATGAGTTCACAGCTCCACCAACAGTGTAATAGTGTCCCAGATTTCCCACATCCCTTCCAACAATGATCATTCTCCTTCCTGGTCATACTGGCCAATCTGAGAGGTGTGAGTGGTACCTCAGAGAAACTTTAATTTGCATTTCTCTAATAATTAATGATTTAGAGCGTTTTTTCATATGGCTATGGATTGCTTTGATCTCCTCAACTGTAAATTGCCTTTGCATATCCTTTGACCATTTGTCAATTGGGGAATGGCTTTTTGTTTTAAAAATATGACTCAGTTCTCTGTATATTTTAGAAATGAGTCCTTGGTCAGAATCATTAGTTGTAAAGATTGTTTCCCAATTTACTACTTTTCTTTTGATTTTGATTACATTTGTTTTACCTGTGCAAAAACTTTTTAATTTAATGTAATCAAAATCATCTAATTGGTTTTTAGTTATGTTCTCCAACTCTTCCTTAGTCATAAACTGTTCCCATTTCCATAGATCTGACAGGTAGACTAGTCCTTGATCTTCTAATTTGCTTATAGTATTGTTTTTTATGTCTATGTCCTGTTACCATTTGCATCTTATCTTGGTAAAGGGTGTGAGGTGTTGGTCTAATCTAAGTTTCTTCCATACTAACTTCCAATTATCCCAGCAGTTTTTTTTTTTTTATCAAAGAGGTAGTTTTTATCCTGGTGGCCTGACTCTTTGGGTTTATCAAACAGCAGATTACTATAATCCTCTCCTGTTTTTACACCTAGTCTATTCCACTGGTCTACCACTCTATTTCTCAGCGAATACCAAACAGTTTTGATGACAGATGCTTTATAATATAATTTTAGATCTGATAGTGCTAAGCCAATTTCGTTTGCATTTTTTTTCATTAAGCTCCTGGCAATTCTTGACTTATTATTTCTCCATATGAATTTACTTACAATTTTTTCTAGCTCATTAAAATAATTTTTTTGGAATTTTGATTGGTAGGGCACTAAACAGATTAGTTTTTGTAGAATTGTCATTTTTATTATATTAGTTCTACCTATCCATGAGCAGTTGATATTTGCCCAGTTATTTAAATCTGATTTAATTTGTGTGAGAAGTGTTTTATAATTGTTTTCAAAAAGATTTTGAGTCTGTCATGGCAAATAGACTCCCAAGTATTTTAAACTGTCTGAGGCTGCTTTGAATGGAATTTCTCTTTCTAGCTCTTCCTGCTGTTTCTTGCTAGCCATATATAGGAAAGTTGAGGATTTATGGGGGTTTATTTTATAACCTGCAACTTCGCCAAAATTGCTAATTGTTTCCAGTAGTTTTTTAGATGATTTCTTGGGATTCTCTAGGTAGACCATCATGTCATCTGCGAATAGTGAGAGTTTTGTCTCTTCCTTCCCAATTCGAATTCCTTTAATTTTTTTTCTTCTCTAATTGCTGATGCTAACATTTCTAATACAATATTGAATAGTAGTGGTGAAAATGGGCACCCTTGTTTAACCCCTGATCTTACTGGGAATGCCTCTAGCCTCTCCCCATTGAATATAATGCTTGTTGATGGTTTCAGATAGATACTGCTCATTATTTTCAGGAACAGTCCATTTATTCCTACACTCCCTAGTGTTTTTAATAGGAATGGATGCTATATTTTCTCAAAAGATTTTTCAGCATCTATTGATATGATCATGTGGTTTCTGATAGGTTTGTTATTGATATAATTGAGTATACTAACAGTTTTCCTAATATTGAACCAACCCTGCATTCCTGGAATAAATCCTACTTGATCATAATGTATTATCCTAGTTATGACTTGTTGTAGTCATTTTGCTAAGATTTTATGTAGGATTTTTGCATCTATATTAATGAGGGATATGGGTCAATAATTTTCTTTCTCTGTTTTAACTCTTCCTGGTTTAGGTAGCAGTACCATATTGGTTTCATCGAAAGAGTTAGGCAGAGTTCCATCTTTCCCTATTTTTCCCAAAGAGTTTATATAGGATTGGAACCAATTGTTCCTTAAATGCTTAGCAGAATTCACTTGTGAATACATCAGGCCCTGGAGATTTTTTGGGGGGGACTTCAGTAGTGGCTTGTTGAATTTCTTTTTCTGAGATAGGGTTGTTAAGGTATTTAATCTCTTCTTCATTTAACCTGGGCAACTTATATTTTTGTAAATATTAATCCATTTCACTTAGATTATCAAATTTATTGGCATAAAGTTGGGCAAAATAATTTTGAATTATTACTTTAATTTCCTCCTCATTGGTGGTGAGTTCACCTTTTTCATTTATAATACTAGCAATTTGGTTTTCTTCTTTTTTTTTTAAATCAAATTGACCAGAAGTTTATCAATTTTATTGGTTTTTTTATAATATCAACTTTTGGTTTTATTTATTAATTCAATAGCTTTTTGCTTTCAATTTTATTAATTTCTCCTTTGATTTTTAAAATTTCTAATTTGGTATTTGATTGGGGATTTTTGATTTGTTCTTTCTCTATTTTTTTTAGTTGCATGTTTAGTTCATTGATTTCCTCTTTCTCCAATTTATTCATATAAGCATTTAGAGCTATAATATATTCCCTGAGAGTTGCTTTGAATGAATCCCATAGGTTTTGGTATGTTGTTTCATTATTATCATTATCTAGGATAAAATGGTTAATTGTTTCTATAATTTGTTTTTTGGTCCACTCATTTTTTAAGATGAGGTTATTCAGTTTCCAGTTTGCTCTGGGTCTATATCTCCTTGGCCCAGCACTGCATATGACTTTTATTGCATTGTGATCTGAGAAAGATGTATTCACTATTTCTGCCTTTCTGCAGTAGATCATTAGGTTTTTATGTCCTAGTACATGGTCAATTTTTGTATAAGTTCCATGTACTGCAGAGAAAGAGGTATATTTCTTCCTATCCCCATTCAGTTTCCTCCATGAGTCTACCATATCTAATTTTTCTAACAATCTATTTACCTCCCTAATTTTTTTATTGTTTGTTTTATGATTTGATTTATCTAGATCTGATAGCAGGAGGTTCAGGTCTCCTACTAGTAGAGTTTTGCTTTCTATGTCTTCCTGTAATTCTTTCAACTTCTCCTCTAAGAATCTGGGTGCTGTCCCACTGGGTGCATATATATTCAATATTGAAATGACTTTATTGTCTATGGTACCTTTTAGGAGGATAAAGTTTCCTTCCTTATCTCTTTTAACTCTATCTTTTTTTGCTGCTGCTTTGTCTGAGATAAGGATTGCTATCCCTGCTTTTTTTACTTCAGCTGAAGCAAAATATATTTTGCTCCAACCTTTTACCTTTACTCTATATGTATCTCTCTGCTTCAAATGAGTTCCTTGTAAGCAGCATATTGTAGGATTCTGGTTTTTAATCCACTCTATTTGCTTATATTTTAAGGGAGAGTTCATCCCATTCACATTTAAGGTTATGATTACTACTTCTTTATTGCCCTCTGTGCTATCTTCCCTCTGTTTGTATTTTTCCCCCTTTCCCCCCTTTTATCCATATTCCCCAGTATTTTCAGTGTGTTTACCCTCCTAAATCACTCCCTCCCCTTTTTTTCCCCTTTCCCTGTTCCCTTCCCTTCCTTTTGTTATTTCCCCTTATTTCCTCCACTCCCCTTCCCTTTCTCTGTCCCCCCTCCCCTTTTACTTCTTGAAAGGTTAGATGTTTTATAAGTTAACTGAGTATGTGTAGGTTGACTTTAAGCCCAGTCTGATGAGAAGAAGATTCAGGTGTTTCTCTTCTACTCCCTTCTTCCCCTCTATTACCATAGGTTTTTTGTCCCTCTTAGTGTAATGAGATTTGTCCCATTCAATCCCCTCCCTCCTCCCGTCTCTTTCCTGTCCCCCTTTTTAGGGAGGTAGTGTATTTTTTTTTAGATTATTCTATCTAAGTCAGAAAATTCTGAGCATCTGACCCTTCTAGTTCAGTATATTCTGTTGAATAGAGTCAAAATTCCTGAGAGTTATTAGAGTCTTTCTCCCCAGTGGAGTTAAAGCCAGTTACATTCCATTAAATATCAGTCTCATGTATAGGTCATGGATGTCCAGCATTTCTGGGTAGGCATATTCTCTCTGTTAGAGTTACATTTCTCAGGATTCTCAGGATTTATGAGAGTCTCTACCCACCCCCCCCCCCATGCTGGGATATAGCCAGTTTCAACTTGCTGGATTGCATTTTTTTCCTTTTACTGCCCCCCCCCCTTTTTTTTAACTTTTCATGTGTCTCTTGAGCCTCCTGTTTGATATCCAAATTTTCTGTTTAGCTCTGGTCTTTTCATCAGAAATTTTTGGAATTCTTCCATTTCGTTAAATGTCGATCTTTTTCCCTGGAAAAGAAGGCTTAGCTTTACAGGAAAGTAGATTCTTGGCTGCATTCCAAGCTCCCAAGCTCTTCAAAATATCTCATTCCAGGCCCTTCGATCCCTTAAAGTTGATGCACCCAGGTCCTGCGTGATCCTTCCTGTGCCTCCTTGATATTTAAGTTGTTTCTTTCTGGATGCTTGCAGGATTTTCTCTTTTATCTGATAGTTCTGGAGTTTGGCCACAACATTCCTTGGTGTTTTCCTTTTAGGATCTTTTTCTGGTGGGGATCGATGTACTCTTTCAATAACTACTTTGCCCTCTGATTCCATGATGTCAGGGCAGTTTTCCATCACTAGATCCTGTAATATTAAGTCCAGGCGTTTTTTCTCTTCAATGTTTTCAGGAAGTCCTGTAATTTTCAGGTTTCCCCTCCTAGATCTGTTCTCGAGGTCAGTGGTTTTGTTGATGAGGTATTTCACATTTAATTATATTTTTTCTATTTTTTGATTTTGTTCAACTGACTCTTGCTGTCTTGTGGAGTCATTAGTTTCTGTAGACTCCATTATTTTTTGGGGGGAGGAGTTTCCTTCATTAAACTTTTCCAATTGGTCGATTCTACTTTTGAAAGAGTTTTCCATTTGACCAATTGAGGTTTTGAGAGAATTAATTTCTTTTTGCATTTGTTCATTTGAGTATCTGAGAGAATTATTCTCATTTTGCAAGGTATTAATTGTCTCCCCCAAACTGGAAACAGTTGATTTTTAAACTCCTTCATTATTTCTTCAAGGAAGTCTTTCTATGCTGGATACCAGATTGTATTCTCCTCAGAGGTTCCAGGTCTCTTTGGGTTGGGGTCTTTCCCTTCCAGGAATTTATCTATGGATCCACCTTTCCGCTGACCCTTCTTCATTATGCTAAGACCTTGAGTTGGGTGGGGCCGGTTCATCTGGGCTTGGGATCTCTAAAGGCTTTACTGAGTGCAGTTTCTCTGGTTGGCCAGTAGGAGGAGCTGGTTGCCCTCTCTGGGGTGTCTGTGATATTGGTTGCTAGGCCTTCTCCCTTTGCTTGAGGGAGGGAATTGGAGCTATTGAATTCTTTTGCCTGTAATCAATGGTGGGCTTTATCCTGGCCTGAGGTGATTCCTCAGCTGGGCTGGTTCTTTTGCTCACACACCTGAGCCTGAGGCAGAAATAATTTTCATTTGTTTGGGAGGAGACCTCAGTGCAATGGAGGCGTGGGCTCAGAGTTTCTCAGACCTGAGGAGCCTAGGGATGGTGTCCACAGCTCTCCTGCACCAGACCTCTCCCCGAAGCCCCTTCCCCAAGCTCCAGAGGGACAGCCCCAACACCAGTTCCTCTGCTTCCCCGCGGACCCAAGCCGCCTTCATCCAGCCCCACTGCTGATCCAGCAGGTCCGGCTCTCGGGCTCTCAGACTCCTGGTTCCGATTCAGCTGTTTGTCTGACTGATCTTCCCTGGGAGCTCAGACTCACCTGCAGCTACTCAGCCAAGGCTGCTGCTGGAGACAAATTCTGAGGGAGATTTTCCTCTCCTGGCTTTTCTTTCTGGGTTTCCTTGTTCAGATTTCTTTTAAGAGGTTTGTTTCATGTGATAGATGGGGAAGAGATCAGGAGACTTTAGAACTGTGCCTGTCTTCTCTCTGCCATCTTGGCCCCACCCTCCAACAAGAAAGTTTCTAAGCATATGATGAATCAAAGTAATAATAAAAGCTAGGATTTTATTCAAATAAATAAGCTTATTTTGCATTATCACTTAAAAGCAAATAATGTTGCTAATTAGGAAACTTGTAAATGATAGGAAGACAAATTCTTACAAGTATATTTTATTATAGCTCATATGAACATATATTATTGAAATACTATTCAAGAAGAGTTGACAATAGTTTTGTATTTCAAGTGCCTTTCTTAGCTAAGGTAAGCAGCAAAGAAGAGACAAACAATAAAAAAATAATTACATAAATATCCAGATAGAACCCAGGAAACTAAAATTTAAGTTCATCTGTTTTAAGGACTAGCTATTTTACTTCTGGAAAATAATCTTACTTCATCTAGCTGTGCTACCATGATGCCTTCCTCTTTATCTTGAAAATACTTTAAACTTTTTCTTTGCTTTTTCAATGACAAGTAATCTGGTTGCAAAAATAGGTCCATATGGTTGGCAGATAAACATTATAAATGTATTTTTATAAAGTTCATCTCCTTCAAATATAGAAATTATCTAATTAGCAAACAAAAATTCAATTACCCCTTTTCATATTTTAATGACTATGAAAGCAAAGTATTCATTACCATACCAAATACAGTCATCTTTCCTTTAATTATTTTATAGGCTTGCCTTTTTTGCATGGTTTTGAATAAAATCTTCTTATGTATTCAGTTAAATTTGTCATGTAGGACAACTGATCTTCGAATGTGCAATTTTATGAATCAAAATCGGGAAAGAAAGAAAGGAAATAAATCCCTAGAAGAAGATTTAGATTAGAAAATCTGAAATAGGGGTGGCGGAGCCAAGATGACAACCTGAAGGCAGCATTTCCTGAGAACTCTGACTGACCAAACCACAAAAAGAGCCAAAATTTAGTGGGGCAGAACCAACAGAAAGATTGAGTGATAGATTTTCCCAGTTCAAGATAATTTAGAAGTTTTTGGGAAAAGCTGTGTTTCACCAGGATCAGGGGTTGGGGAAAAAAAAAAAAACACGGTACAGCCCAGCCAAGGCCAGTCCAGCCCAGAAATCACCAGTAACAGCTTGAAAGGGTGGTAAGAGAACTCTGCTGCTGCACTGGGGTGAGTGTGGAGTGAAGAGCACAGCCTGCAGAATCTGCAGTGACAATTGGTGTGAAAGTAGCCTGCACCCCCAGAGAAGGTAAGGGAAGTCTGTAGAGATTTCTCTGCTCTCCCTCGGCTAGGACTCTGCTGTTTGCCTGCACTCACATATTACAGTTTGGGTCTCCATTCTGAATAACCAAGCTGGATCTCTCCTTATACCCCCAGGGCAGAGAGTAGTGCTGTGGTCATCTAAATAGCAAAGCACAGGCAAGAAAGCATAAGACCTTGGAGGAATAAAGGTTTCAGTATGGTGATCCTCCCCCCAAAAAACAACCCCAAAGCCTTAGAAGTGCTGTAAATTAGTCTTGGGTTGAGGTAATGAGCAAAAAACAGAAAAAAGAAGAATCTGACTACAGGAAATTACTTTAGTCCCATGGAAAATCAAAACATATAGTCAGATAATGACAAAATTGAAGCTTCCATATCAAAAATCTCCAGGAGAAATAGAAAAAGTTTTCAGATTATGGATGAGCTCAAAAAAGACTTTGAAAAGCAATTAATGGAGGTGGAGGAAAAATTTGGGAGGACAAATGAGAGTGATACAGAAAAATTATGAAAACCAAATCAAAAGCTTTGGTGAAAGATATACAAAAAAAATACTGAAGAAAATAATATATTAAAAAGCAGTTCAGGCCTAATGGAAAAAAAAAAACAAAACAAAAGGGAAATGAGGAGAAGAATGCCTTAAAATGTAGAATTGGCCAGCCGGAAAAGGAGATGAAAAAGTTCTGTCAAGAAAATAACTCATTCAAATACAAAATGGAAATAAAGGAAGCTGATGACTTTGCAAGAAATCAGGAGGAAATAAAACTTCCAGAAAAATCAAAAATTGGAAGAAAATGTGAAATATCTTACTGGTAAAACAACTGACTTTGAAAAAAAGATCCAGAAGAAATGATTTAAAAATTATTGAACTATCTGAAAGCCACGACCAGGAGAAGAGCCTAAACTTCATTTTTCAAGAAATAATCCAGCAAAATTGCCCTGAGATCCTAGAAGCTGAGGGCAAAATAGAAACCAAGAGAATTCACTGGTCACCCCCTGAAAGCAATCCCAAAAGAAAAACTTCCAGGAATATTATAGCCAATTCCAAAACTCCCAAATCAAAGAGAAAATTCTAAAAGCTGCCAGAAACAGACAATTCAGCTACTGAGGCTCCATAGTCAGGATTACACAGGATCTGGCAGAATCATCATTAAGGGCTCATAGGGATTATAATATGAAATTACAAAAGGCAAAAGATCTCGGTTTACAACCGAGAATCAACTACCCAGCAAAACTGAACGTCTTCTTTCAGGGGAAAAGATGGACTTTTAATGAAACAGGGTACTTTCAATCTTTCCTATTGAGATGACCAGAGCTAAACAAAAAGTTTGATCTCCAAGTACAGGATGCTGGTGAACCATAGAGGCAGTGCAAGAAAGGGACTAAGTATAACGAATTTGATGATGTTGAACTGTTTGTATTACTACACGGGAAGAAGATATTGATAACTCATATGAACTTTCTCATTTATAAGAGCTGTTAGAAGGAGCATATATAGACAGGACATAGGTAGGAGAAGAATATAATGGTATGATGTGGTAAAGAGATGGAGTCAAAAAGTGCGATGGCAGAAGGTACTTGGAGGAAGAAAAAGGAGATGAAGAAGCTGAAAGATTTCACATAAGATTTAAGAAAAATCTTTTTCAATGGAGTAGAGGTGGAGAGGCAAGGGGGGAATGAGTGAACCTTCATTCTCATTGGAAATGTCTCAAGGAGGAAATGACATACACACTTAATAGGGTGAGGAAATCTGTCTTGCTCTGAAGAAGGATTGGAGGAAAGGGACAAGATGAGGGGAAATGGGTCAAGGGAAGGGGGTAATAGGTGACAGGAGAGGGAAGATGGAAGGAGAGGGTACTCAGATGCAACACACTTTTGGAAAGGACCACGATGAAAGGAGAGAGAGAATTTAATAAATGAGAGTGGGGAGAAATAGAGTGGAGGTACAGCTAGTAATAGCAACTGAAGGAAAAATATTGAAGCAACTTCTCTAGTGAACTTTTGAGAGACAAAGACATTGAAATTTGAACACAGACTGAAGTATATTTATTTCTCTCTCTCTCTCTATTCTGGAGGTATCCCATCTTCTTAGAGGGGGAGGGAGTTTATGTTTATTCTTATGTTTACTCTCATAACATTCAATTTACAACAGTGTATGGCATTCAAACAAGGTAGAGACTGTGAGACAACCTTCTGGGGGGGGTGGAAGGGAGGAGGGTGGAAAATTGTAGAATTCAGAGTCTTGCAAAAAATGATGGGTACATATTATTATTGTATATAATTGGAAAACAAAGAACATGTTAAAATGTTAAAAAAAATATGAAATAGATCACAATGAAATAAAAGCAGGACATTTAAATGTATAAAATAATTTAAATAAATAAAATTATCATAACTTTGATTTATCAAATTTTGTCTTCATTATCTCAGTATAATAATAAATGATAGGATAAAGATTTTCTTTTTTCTAGCCTCTGTTTAATAAAAGAGATTGGGTACTTTGTACTTTTTCCCCTTCTCTACCTCCATGTACTCAGTTTTCTTTTCACTGGCCCCCATAAAAAAGAACGAGTCCTTTTTCATTAGGAAAAAAAATATGGAAGATACAATGAATAGGATTTTAATGACCCCATAATGCAATACTCTTTTTAGCTAATTTCAGAAAAATATTATGGCAATCTCCATATCATAAAATTATTTTTATTGTTTAAAACTTAAAATTCACATTTAGGATATTTTTCACTGAATATTTAAGAATATTTTAGACCCATTCTTCCTGGCATATAAAAAGTTATATTTGATGTATATTGTGACAGTTTTATCCTTAAAATCTTAGCAGACTTTTTTAAATAAGGAAAAATAATTATGCAATGGACTCTCTTTTCACACTGTACTCGAAATTTATAACTTATTATAATAACATACCTGTATAAGGCATAGTAAAACTTACTTTTGCAATCTGTTCACATCCGTTATATAAGTAGCTGGTGTTTGCATTCTCATCTCAATTTTACTTGGAGAATTTGGGAAAGTCTCAGAGTGATTAAATGAATTGCATAAAATCATAATGCTAATTATTATTGAAGTCAAAAACTGGAATTTAGGTTTCAGTTGTAAGGAAAAGAAAAAGTCCAATTCATGATGGGATACTTTGAACTTGGTACTAAGTTTTTTAAATAGCTAGGGAATCTAAAAGGTGAAGATGAGGGAATAGTGCATTTCAATTAAAAGAGGAAAAATAGATGCAAATTGTTTGGGGTTAAAGGAAAAGCAAACTAGAATATGCCATTTTTTTTCACTTTACTCATGGAATATGGATTATGCGATAGGTATAATTTCAGGAAATATTTTAGAGATCATGCTCTTTTACTCATGAGGAAAAAATTTTAAGAGAGAATTAGCCAAACACACACACACACACACACACACACACACACACACACACACACACCACACATACACACAATATGCAGTTTTGCATAAGTGTCTTAGGGATATACAATCAAACTAACATATAAGATCTGAGGAGGGATATAGTTACTAAAAGAAGGGAAGAGGCTAGTTTCATAGAGGATATAGAATTTGAATTAATCTTCCATGAACATATTGCAATATATTTGAAGTATTTCTTTTTCATCCGACATTATATGTTTTGACAATTAGATGAGGTAGTGGTTAGCCTGCTAAGAACATAATCAGGAGGATTCAACTTTGTGAGTTCAAATCTGACCTAAGATGCTTATTAGCTGTGAAACTCCAGAAAAATAAATTTATCCTGTTCCCTCCAGTTGCTCCTCTAAAAATGAACTGGAGAAGGAAATAGCAAACCACCTCAGTATCTAAGCCAAGAAAACCCCAAATCACATCACAGAGTACCAGATATAAATGAAAACTAACTTAATGCATATTTATGACATATGGAAATACATATTTATTTGCATGTATGCAGAAATAGGCATATACATATATACTTGTATGCACATATGGATATCTAAATATATGTATATATACAATATACATAATATGGATAATATTTATTATCTATGTCATATATATATATATATATATATATATATAATATATACATTCACGTGTATATATACAAAGACAGACAGACAGCTAGATAGATATTCACACCTTTCCCCACCAAAACTTTAAAATTGGGGGCCACTTTACTGCTGAGGGAATAGAGAACTGAGACTTGAGTTAGGAAGATCTGAGTTCAAATTTAAACTCAGACTCTGGGAAAGCAATTTAACTTTTGTTTGACTTTTTCCATTGTAAAAGAAAATAAAAAATCACTTTAGTATCTATTCCAAAACAAAAAAAAATTCTTGGACAATATGTTCTGACAGACACATTTTGTCCTGGCTTCTCTAGCTTACTTGTAACACCATCCCTAATTTCTAAATCATTTATTTATTTTACACTAATCTTAGTATGTAGTGTAAGATGTAGGGTTTTGTTTAATTTCTATCAAATTTCTTTCCAATTTTTCCAAGAAATATTTTTTCAAATATTGAACTCTAAAGCTTGGATCTTTGAATTTATTAAACTCTAGATTACTGTGATCTTTCATTACTATTTTACTATACTAAGATATTCCATTGATTCAACACTGTAGCTTTTAATCAATACTAGAATGTTTTGATAATTACTGCTTTACTGTATAGACTGAAATTTGAAACTGTTAGGTCACCTTTCATAATTTTTTTCCTTTAGTCATTGATTCTTGTACTATGGTTCTTCCAGATACATTGTAGTATTATTTTTGCTAACTCTATAAAGTAATTCTGTTAGAATCATTGATATTCACTGAATTAACTTGTCCAACTCCTGAGCAATTAATATTTTGCAAGTTGCTTAGAATTCACATTTATCTGAAAACAGCTTGATAATTGCAATCATATCATTCCTGGTTTTGCCTTGGCAGGTAGATTACCAAGTATTTTTAATTGTGTGGAATTGATTTTGAACTGAATTTATGTTATATTCATTAGCTACCTTATTGGTAGTAAAGTTATTAATTGTTTCAAATAATTTTAGTTGAGTCTCTAAGGTTTTTCTAAATGTCTATCATAATCTACAAAAAGAGTTTTGTTTTGCTACTCCTTATTTTTATTCTTTCAATTTTTTTGTCCTTATTGATATAGCTAGAATTTTGAATACAACATTGAATTACTGCAAATTGGCATATTTTTACTTCACTCCTGATCTTATGCTGAAGTCTTTAATTTTATCTTTAATTTTATCCACATCCACTTTTACTATTTATAGACATGTTCTTTCTCTAAATATTTTTAATTTAGGTTCCACAAACTGGAGAATGTTTTTTCATCATCATTCTCCCAAATTAAATAAAATAATTGTTTTATGATTCAACCTTTCTCTCAGGCACTCTTACAATCATAGATATCTCAAGTAGATTCTAAACTCTGCTTCAATAACCTTTTACTAAAATAATTATTTATTGCATTATAATCTGCAAAGTATCCATTTAATATGTCTCTCTTCTGATTGTTACATCCTGATATATGGCAAATATTTGAGAAGCTGCCATTTAAAATTGTGAAAAAACTGTAGTTTTTTCTACTCCTTTTTTAAGGAAAGATTTGATTAATTTTGAGTTTTACAATTCTTCCTCCATTCTTGTTTCCCTCCAACCACCCCCACAGAAGGCATTCTGTTAGTGTTTACATTGGTTCCATGTTTTACATTGAACTCATTTGAATGTGATGACAGAGAAATCATATCCTTAAGGAATAAGAATAAAGTATGAGATAATTAAATTACATAATGATAAAATGTCTTTTTTTTTCTAATTTGACAATAATAGTCTTTGGTCTTTGCTCAAAGTCCATAATTCTTTCTCTGGATGCAGATTGTATTCTCCATTGCAGATAGATCAAAATTGTCCCTGTTTGTTGCACTGAAGGGAAGAACAAGTTCATCAAGTTTGATCATCACCCCCATGTTGCTGTTTTTCTGGTTCTACTCAACATAAGTTCATGCAAATCTTTCCAGGCTTCCCTGAAATTACATCCTTCCTGGGTTCTAATAGAACAATAGTCTTTCATCAGATACATCTACCACAGTTTGTTAAGCCATTCCCTAACTGAAGGACATTCACTTAATATCCATTTTTTTGCCACCACAAACAGGGCTGCTATAAATATTATTGTACAAGTGATGTTTTAACCCTTTTTACCCTTTTTATCATTGCTTCAGAGTATATACCCAATAGTGGTATTGCTGGGTCAAAAGGTATGCACATTTCTGTTGCCCTTTGGGAATAATCTCAAATTGTTCTCCAGAAAGGCTGGATGAGTTCACAGCTCCACAAATAATATATTAATGTCCCACATCCCTTTCAACATTGATCATTGTCCTTTCTGGTCATATTGGCCAGTTTGAGAGCAGTGAGGTTGTACCTCAGAGATGCCATAATTTGCATTTCTCTAATAAGTAATGATTTTGGAGGCAAAGCCAAGATGGCAATGGGAGAAGAGACTGTCTTGGGTGCTTTCTCTCTATATTTCAAAACTTATAAAATAAGGACTCTAACTAAATTTTCTAGAGACAGAACCCAAGGAGGGATCCAGTGAAGCAATTCAGCCCAAGGTAAACTGGAAAATGGTGGAAAGGCTCTGCACCATGGGGTTAGAGGGGTGGCCTGCTAGAGTGAAGGAACTTCAACCTCCCAGAGAAAACCTTGGGGCACCTGGGAGACATGGTTCACAGCAGCAGGAGCAGTTTCTTGACCTAAACCCCGGGGACCACTGGGAACAACTTGGAAGTTCAGCCAGGAGCATCTATGCCAGAGTGAGTGCATGAAGCCCAGCCCTTAGGGCACTCAGCAAGAATCATGGCCAGCAGACCAGATCTAGGAAGTGGAAGGAGGTAGAGTCAGTAAGCAGGAGCCCCCAGGCAACTAAGACTTGAATGCTCAGTATACCTAAGTTAGTGGAGTGGAGAGAAGCTTCCATAGTCTGTCCTCTGTACCTGAAACAGGACTCTGGGGCTCTGAAAACATTCAGATCCTGATCACAGTCTAGGCCCCCCATGGAATAGAGGTCCTCCAACCTCATCCCCATGGCATAGAGGTGTGCTTGTGATCATTCAGACCAGGAGGGAAGACAGAGCCTCACACACAAAGCTCCTGGTGGGGATGTGTCCCAATAATACTGAAAAGATAAGAAAGCACCCCAAAACCAGGTGCAGTCTGGGGAAATGAATAAACAGAGAAAAAGCAGAAACACCATTGAGAAATACTTGCTATGATAAAATTACTCAATCTGAAGGTGAAGAAGGACAAGTTCTTGCATGCAAAGAGTGCAAGAAAAACAGAAATTGGGTTCAGGCTATGACAGAGCTTAAAAAAGATTTTGAATGTCAAGTGAGCAAGATAGAAGAAAATTTTGGAAAAGAAATGAGACAGATGCTCTAAAAACACAAAAAAGAAGGCAGCAATTTAGCCAAGGAGATCCAAAAGAATGCTGAAGAAAATAACATGTTAAAAACCAGCATAGGTCAAATGGATAAAAATAGTTCAAAAAGTTATTGTGGATAAGGATACTTTAAAAAGCAGAATTGGGGAGACTGCAGAGCTCTGTCCTCTGCCCCTGGAACAGGACTCTGGGGCTCTGACCACATTCAGATCCTGATGGCAGTCTAGGCCCCCCCATAGAAGAGCAGGGCCCCCCCCACCTCAGCCCTGTGGCAGAGGAGGGCACATATGGTCATTCACAGTCCAGGAGGGAGCACAGAGCCTCACATACTGAGATCCTTGTGGGAGTGTCCCAAAAGCTCAGGAAGTACCCCAAACCAGACTCAGGCTGGGAAAATGAGCAAGCAGAGAAACAAGAGGAAGACCATTGAGAAATATTTTGCAGATGAGCCCAAGAAGGATCAAAATACTTAATCTGAAGATGAGGAAGCACAAGCTCCTGCATCTAAAGACTCCAAGAAAAACAGAAATTGGGCTCAGGATATGACAGAGCTCAAAAATGACTTTGAAAATCAAATGAGGGAGATAGAAGAAAAACTGGGAAAAGAAAGGAGAGAGATGCAGGAAAAACATGAAAATGAAGTCAGCATCCTAGTTAAGGAAATCCAACAAAATGCTGAAGAAAATAGCATGCTAAAAACCAGCTCAGGTCAAAGGGATAAACCAGTTCAAAAAGTTATTGAGGAGAAGAATGCTTTAAAGAGCAAAATTGGCCAGATGGAAAAAGAGGTAAGAAAATTCTCTGAGGAGAACAAATCCTTCAGACAAAGAATGGAACTCAGGGAAACTGATGAATTTACAAGAAACCAGGATTCATTACTTCAAAACCCAAAACATGAAAAATTAGAAGAAAATGTGAAACATCTCATTGAAAAAATAACTGATATGGAAAACAGACTTACGAAAGATAATTTAATAATTAATGGAATACCTGAAAGTCATGATCAGAAAAAGAGCCTTGACATCATTTTCAAAGAATTACTACAGGAAAATTGCGCTGATATTCTAGCAGCAGAGGGCAAAATAGAAATGGAGAGAATCCACCAATCCCCCCAAGAAAGAGATCCCAAAAAACCAACCCCTAAGAATATTATAGCCAAGTTCCAGAACTCCCAAGTCAAAGAGAAAATATTACAAGCAGCCAGAAGGATACAGTTCAAATATTGTGGAGCTGCAGTTAGGATCACAAAGGACTTAGCAGCAACTACATTGGAAGCTCATAAGAGTTTGGAATATAATATACCGTACGGCAAAAGAGCTTAGAATGCAACCAAGAATCAACTACCCAGCAAGGCTGAATGTCTTCTTCCAGGGAAAAAGACGGACTTTCAATGAACCATGGCAATTTCAAAGGTTCCTGTTGGAATGGCCAGAGCTGAACAGAAGGTTTGATCTTCAAATACAGGACTCAGGTGAGGCATGGTGATTGTAGGAGAGTGGGAAAATATGAGGGACTTGATGATGAACTGCATATATTCCTGCATAGAAAAATGACACTGATAATACTCATATGAACCTTCTCAGTTAATAGAGCAGGTAGAGGAAGCTTTTATAGTTGAAGCACAGGAGAAAGCTGAATTTGAAGATAAAATATGGTGTAAAAATTGAGTCAATAGAAAAAAAAGGGGAAACATGATGGGAGAAAGAAAAAGGAGGGGGGGGGAATAGGTCAAGATATCCCATATAATAAGATTTTTCTTTATTACAATGAGCTATTGTAATGATATGGAAGGGGGGAAGGCAAGTGGGAATGAGGGAATCTTCACTCTCATCAGTGGTGGCTAGGAGAGGAAAGCATATATACTCATATACTCAATGGGATATAGACATCTGGAGTAAGAAGAAAAGAGGGGGACAGGGGGAAGGGGGGATGTGAGTGATGCAGCAGAGGATGGGCCATGGGGGGAGAGTGGTCAGATATAAGACGTTTTCCTTTTTACTTATAGCAAGGGGCTGGGATTGGATGGCCTGTCAAGGACCAGGGATCTGTCTGCTGTGCCACTCAGCTACCCCACAGCAGAGTCAGAGTGAAAGGAGAAAGAAATATATTACATGGGAGTGGAGAAATACAAAAGGAGGGAGTTGTGATCAGCAATGGCAATGGTGGAAAAGTATGAAAGTAACATTTGCAATGGACTTATCATAAAGAATGTGATCCACCTGCGACAGAGTTGTTGGTGTTGGAACAAAGACTGAAGCACATTTTTTATTGTTATTATTGGGAGGGGGGTGCAGGGCAAATTGGGCTGGGTGGCCTGCCTGAAGCCGCATAGCTGGGTGATCTTTGGGTGTCTGAGGCCGGATTCAACCCAGGTGCTCCTGGCTCAAGGGCCAATACTCTGTCCTCCACTCAGCCACCCCTACTATTATTACTGTTTTATTTTATTTTGGGTCTTTTTTTTTCTTTTTTGTTTTTTTTTTTTGCAGGGCATTGGGGTTGGGGTGGCTTGCATGTCAAATGGCTGGGTGATTGTTGGGTGTATGGGGCCAGATATGGGCTCGGTGCTCCTGGCTCCAAGGCTAGGTCTCCATCCATTTCGCAAACCTGGCCATACCTACAATTATTACTATTATTTATTTTAATTTTAAGTTTTTTTCTCTCCCCTTTATTGCTCAAGCTAGTCTGTATTTTGAGGGGGGGAGGGGGTATTCTGTTTACTCTTAAACAAGAATATTTTATTAATGTACAAAAAACATTATTTCTACAAAAAAAGAATAAATAAATATATATTTTAAAAAAAGCAGAATTGGCCAGATAGAAAAATAAATAATGAAGCTCTCTGAGGAAAACAAAACATTCAGAAGTAGAATGGAACTAAAGGAAGCTTCTGACTTTATTAGACATTAAAGCACAATACTTCATAACCAAAAGAATGAAAAATTAGAAGAAAATGAAAAAAACAACTAATCTAGAAACCAGATTCAGGAAAGAAGATGTAAAAATTATTGGGATACCTGAAAGTCATGATCAGGAAAAGAACATTGACATCATTTTTAAAGTATGCCTAAATGAAAATTGCCCAGATATCTTAGAAGCAGAGGACAAAAGAGAAATTGGGAGAATCCACCAATCTCCCCTGAATAGAAATCTGAAAAATAACAACCTGCAGAAATATTATAGCCCAGTTCCAGAACTCCCAAGTCAAAGATAAAATATTACAAGCAGCCAGAAGTACACAATTCCAATATCTGGGAGTTGCAGTCAGGATTGTTGGGGGCGGGGGGAAGAGGCTTGGCGGTTGCTTAGAGGGGGAAACATAATCACCTTATAAGGGAATGTTACAGAACTCGGCCCCTCATTGGGTAAGAGTTCATGGGAGGGAGGACAGAGGGGATAAAAGGGTCTGCTGAGAGGTGGGGGAGAGCGGGAATGTGATCACAGAAGAATAAAGACTCATTACCCACCTCAGGCGCTCTGTCTGGTTCTTCCCCCATCAAAGAGTGGGGGCCGGAGGTACCCCGAAGACTCATCACGCGTTGGACTGGTGAGTAAGAGGACGGACTAGCATAAAGAAGCCGGCGTTGTAAATAAAAACCCGGCAAGTGGCGCCCGGAACAGGGACCTGATTTTGCTAGGGAACGTCTGAATCCGCTGGTCGGATTCTCCAGACAGCCTGGGTCGTTTCTGACCGGGAGGAAGGAGAGGGCGTTTACTCTCAGATATTGCCTGAGGGACATATCCCTATTGTGTTGACTATGCTTTCTTTCCCCTCCCTTTCTCCTTCTGCTCTAATCACGCTCCTTGCCGTGCTGGCCTGTCTGATTGTGCCCTGCTGCCTCCTTCTCTTTTGCCGAACGGGAACTTTCCAGTTCTGCCACCTGTTAGGATTGCAGCCTCGGCTAGTAGACAGCATGGGGGGCCGGAATAGTATTCCCGCCTTTGAGCCGGAGGAAAAAGAGGCCGTTGCAGCGCAGCTTTATAAACTCTGCGCTAAGCATGGCCGTAAATTACCTATCAAGACGTGCCGTGCTTTTGTTGAGAATATCTGGAACATCTGCCCTTGGGTGCAACATAGTGGGATCCAACCAGATAAATGGAAGGTGGTAGGACAGCAGATGGCCTCCTATAATGACACCTGCCCGGGAAAACTGACCCCCAAGGATTTTACAGTGTATAAGATAGTGGATGCAGCCCTGCATCCCCAGAAGGTGACTTTGGCACGAACAATCAGCACTCAGGTGGGTAGCTCGTTGGCGGGATCGGATTCAGAGAGCTCAGAGGAAGAGGGAAGGCCACCCCCTCCCCTGTATCCGTGGGAGGAACTTAGAAGAAACAATGGGGGAACAAGGGGCCCCCAGGGAGAAGAAAATGCCGCATGCCCCTCCTTACCGAGACAGAATGAAAAGGGGGAGGGCGATGAATGTGGCACACTTAGAGATTCAGGGCCGGAAGTTTCCGAGCGCGCGAAGGGAGGGGTGCAAACAGTCCTCAGGGGTGGCAGGAAGAGGAGTGTGAGTAGGTGGGACCGGGAGGCTGCTGACGAGGAGGGAGAAGTCCGCGCTGATTGGACAGCTGCCGCGCCCCAGGCTTGGCGGCCCAGCCAGGAAACAGAGGCAAAAAATCCCCCGTGTTCCTTGTCCGCCCTTCAGAGATCCCCTCAAGGGCTCCGCCCATCCGGCCTACTTGCCACCAGTGCCTCCATAGCAATAGAGAAAGGGGAGGAGGTGGACTGGGATGACTGGGGCCTCTACCCGGTATTTACGGACCCCCTTACCGGAGCCCGAGACTACCGCCCTGTCCCTTTTAAGATGCTTAAGGAACTTAAGGAGGCCGTGACTAAATACGGCCCAAGCTCCCCTTATGTAAAAAGACTGATGCAAAACCTCTTTGCTACGCACCCTTGGACCCCTGCTGACTTTGACGAAATTGCAGCCGCGTGCCTAGATGCCTCCTTATATTTAGCTTTTAAGGCTCAGGCCCGCAGAGAGGCCTCTAAGCTGGCAAAATCCCGGGGTTATACTCCCCTGGATTTAGCCATTGACCTCCTGTGTGGAACTGGAGCCTATACTGACCCTGCTGTTCAGGCCCAGTATGGCCAGTTTGAGCTAGAGACTGTTAAAGAAACACATGTTGCAGCTTGGGATAAGATTGGAGCCATGAAAGGGGGGAGAGCCACACAGAAGTTGGTTGGGCTGAAGCAGAGAGCAGATCAGACACCCCTCTCATTTGTGAACGAGGTTAAAGAGACAGTGACTCGTATAATGGGAGACACCCCGGGATCTGATCTACTTATGAGACAATTGATTAAAGAGGGTCTTCGCCCCAAAGGGATCGCAGCCATTAGCAGCCTTCCCCCCGACGCTTCATTAGAAGAAATTGTTGACAAATTGCTGGACATGCCCAGCGAGGATTCAATTCAAGCCTTAGTGACTGCCATGGAGAACCGGGAGGATAGCCTCCTGACCGCCCTTCACGGTATGCAGGTGAGACCCACCTGTTTTGGGTGCGGAAAGCCAGGGCACCTCAAAGCACAGTGCAGGCAGCGGCCCCCCTCCACTTCAGTTCCGACCTGTTATTCCTGTGGAAAGCCAGGTCACATAGCCAGGTTCTGCCGATCCAAAGGGAAGTCGGGAAAAGGGAAAGGGAGGGGCCCGGCCGCGGGCCCCCCCTCCCCGTGCTCGAAGACAGCGGCCCCATTACTGTGACTATCCCCGTGAGGGTTGACTATAGAGAAGGGACACAGCAGAGAGAGATCGGGCCTTGGGAAACCTCGATGATTCCCATTGAGCTAAATATTTTCCCAGCGCTCATCACAGGGGCTGAGAGATGTGTGGACTTAGTCACCCATACCCAGGTCATTTTTGGTCCCGGAAGTCCCACATCCGTAAGGGTCACAAACCCCCACCCCTTTCCCACCTTGGTAAAACAGGGCCAAGAGGTAGGAAAGGCGCTGCCCTTGCGGGCCCCTCCCGCTCATGTGAACTGGGTCCACCCGGTCAGCTCTGGGCGACCACTGTTAACCGTCACGGTGGAAAATCAGAAGCTCGAAGGGATAATTGACACTGGAGCCGATTGCTCTGTCATAAATAGGGGACAGTGGAGGCGCGAGTGGCCACTCCTACAGAGCCCTCAAGCAGTGACGGGGGTGGGGGGCAATAGATCTGCCATGAAAGCAGCACACGCCTTACGGTGGTCAGCTTTGGAAGAATCTGGACTCTTCACCCCACTGTGCCTACCCGACCTCCCTTATGCATTATGGGGTAGAGATATCTTGAGCCAGCTTAACCTGACACTTGCCACCCCTGATAGCCTGCGGGGAAATTAATTGGGGCCACTCTAGAGATGAGCTTTTCCCCCAGAATAACATGGATTAATAAGAAACCTATTTGGGTTGAGCAGTGGCCCCTGACAAAAGAAAAGCTCATCGCCCTCACAGACATAGTAATGACCCTCCTGCACGAGAACAAAGTGGAACCGTCCCTTAGCCCGTATAACTCCCCCGTCTTTGTCATAAAAAAGAAAGGGGGGAGTTGGAGAATGTTGATTGATCTTCGGGCAGTAAATGCCAACATGGTACCCATGGGGACCCTCCAACCTGGTCTCCCTATGCCCACTGCAGTCCCGCAAGGGTGGACTATTATAGTGATTGATGTTAAAGACTGCTTCTATAGCATTCCCCTCCACCCGGAGGACAAAGAAAAATTTGCCTTTTCCCTCCCCGCGATCAATTTCCAAGCCCCCAGTAAACGTTATCAGTTCACCGTCCTACCGCAGGGAATGGCCAATAGCCCCACCCTGTGCCAGCTTTACATGGATACTCTGCTACATCCTATCTTTTTAAACAGAAAGGGGGAGTTGGCAGGTCACTGACCCATTCAGACCTGTCTCAGGTACTATTTACCATGAATTTCCTACAAGTCAGGGATGACGGCACTACAGCCGCCCAGAGATTTTTCTCCCCAAAAGGACATGCTAAGAAAGAACCAACGCTCCTGCCCTCTCCCACCAAGGCCCTACCAGGCTCTAAAGTCATGTGGAGAGATGAAGAGGGAGGTTGGCATGGCCCTGTAACGGTAAAGAACAGAAGACAGGGCCACCTGTCATTTCATCCCGAGGATAAGATAGAAGAGCCAGAAAGATGGCTCCCTGTTTACAAGATAAGAGACCTTGATTAATGCCCAACCCTACGGGGTGAGAGGAATTTCTTTCTTTTTCAGGCCTTCTGATCATCGTAGGGATCCTTGGAGGTGCTCCATCTGAAGGAAATCCGACATGGGGAATACTCCGAGTTATTCCCTCTCCCCTTCCGGTAGCACGGAACTCCCCGATCTACCCTCGCCTGCTAGTGACCAATACATCGATGGGGCTCCCTTCTGCCTCGGTGGGGCCCCTCATGTGTGGCCACAGGGGAAGACATCGAGGATCCCATACCATGGAGGGATTGCCAGATGGCGGGAGGATACCCCCTTGAGGGTGAACAAGGACGCTGATTCTGGGAATCACCCTACTTGTTGTCTGTTTCTGCCGCCTAGCTAGGCGACAGAGGGGCTATATGCTTCTTACTCAGAAAGCCTTCATGGCCATGGAGACGGGGGAGGATCCCCAAGTCTGGCTAGCCGCCATGCATGACATGTGACACCTAGGGGTAAGACGAGGTAAACCCCAAGACGGGCAACTTCTCCTGACCCAGCCACCTAAGACGGGCAAGGTCCTGGGTTGAAGGAGATGACCTAAGACAGGGTTCCTCGCCCCCGGCGGATCCCCAAGTCTGGCTAGCCGCCATGCATGACATGTGACACCTAGGGGTAAGACGAGGTAAACCCCAAGACGGGCAACTTCTCCTGACCCAGCCACCTAAGACGGGCAAGGTCCTGGGTTGAAGGAGATGACCTAAGACAGGGTTCCTCGCCCCCGGCGGATCCCCAAGTCTGGCTAGCCGCCATGCATGACATGTGACACCTAGGGGTAAGACGAGGTAAACCCCAAGACGGGCAACTTCTCCTCACCCAGCCACCTAAGACAGGCCCTGAGGGTGTCGGGCGCCTAGGACGGGCAAGGTCCTGGGTTGAAGGAGATGACCTAAGACAGGGTTCCTCGCCCCCGGCTATCAGAGGCCAGTAGAAATGACACCGCTTAAGGCTAACCTCAGCACCGCTTAAGGTCACACCAAGTGATAACCTTGTAAAACAGAAAGGGGGAGATGTTGGGGGCGGGGGGAAGAGGCTTGGCGGTTGCTTAGAGGGGGAAACATAATCACCTTATAAGGGAATGTTACAGAACTCGGCCCCTCATTGGGTAAGAGTTCATGGGAGGGAGGACAGAGGGGATAAAAGGGTCTGCTGAGAGGTGGGGGAGAGCGGGAATGTGATCACAGAAGAATAAAGACTCATTACCCACCTCAGGCGCTCTGTCTGGTTCTTCCCCCATCAAAGAGTGGGGGCCGGAGGTACCCCGAAGACTCATCACGCGTTGGACTGGTGAGTAAGAGGACGGACTAGCATAAAGAAGCCGGCGTTGTAAATAAAAACCCGGCAAGGATCACACAGGACTTCGCAGGAACTACATCAAAGGCTTGTAGGGCTTGGAATATAATGTTCCTGGAGGCAAAAGACCATGGAATGCAACCAAGAATCAAATATCCAGCAAAACTGAAGGTCCTCTTACAGGGAAAAAGATGGACTTTCAATGATCCAGGGGAATTTCAAATGTTCCTGCTTAAATGGCCAGAGCTGAACAGAAAGTTTGATCTTTAAATACAGGACTCAGGTGAAGCATAGAGAGTGGAGGAGAATGGTAAAATATGAGGGAAGCAATGATGAGGAACTACATGTATTTCTGCATCAAAAAATGATACTGATCATACTTATAAGAAACTTCTTATTTAATATAGCAGATATAAGTAGCTTTTCTAGATGAAGCACAGGAGAGAGCTGAATTTGAAGATATTATACATTGTAAAAATGGAGTCAATGGCTTAAAGAGAAATGTAATGGCATTAAGAGAAAGGAGAGGTGAGATAGGCTAAGATATTTCATATGATAAGATTTTTTTATTACAATGAGCTATTGCAATGATATGGAAGGGGGGAAGGCAAAGGAGAATGAGGGAAACTTCACTCTCATCAGAGGTGGCATGGAGAGGAAACAACATATTAACTCAATAGGGTATAGACATCTAGAGAAAGAAGGAGTAAAAGGGGACAGGGGGAAGGGTGAGGAAGTAAGTGATGGAGGAGAGGATGGACCATGGGGTCTGTGGTGGAGAGTTGTCCAATTACTTGCAAGGGGCTGGCATTGGATGGCCTGTGCAGGACCACAGGATCTGGTGGTATGTGGGCTCGGGGTCTCTTGGCCCCAGGGACAGTGATCAGTCTGCTGCACCACTCAACTACCCTACAGCACATTTCAGAAGAGGGACAGAGTGAAAGGAGAGAGAAAATATAGTGGATGGTACTGGGGAAGTATGAGTTGAGGGAGTTGTGATCAGCAATGGCCATAGTGGAAAAATATGGAAGTACCTTTTGTGATAGATTTATGCTAAGTATTTGATCCATCCACGACAGAGCTGGTGGTGTTGGAATACAGACTGAAGCACATTTATTATCATTGTCATTATCGATAACGTTATCATTTTCATCATCATCATTATCGTTATTATTATTATTATTGTTATCTTTGTGGGAGGCAGATGGAGTTGGCTGGCTTGCCCAGGGCCACGCAGCTGGTGATTGTTGGGTGTCTGGTCCTGGATTTGAACCCAGGAATTCCTGACTCCAGGGCCGGTGCTTTATCTACTGTACTACCTGGCTGCCCTGATGATGATGATGATTATGATTATGATGATGATGATGATGATGATTTTATTTTATTTTATTTTATTTTATTATGGGGTTTTTTTGGTTTGCAGGGCAATGGGGTTTGGTTGGCTTGCCCAGGGTTGCATAAATATGGGTGATTGCTGGGTGTCTGGGGCCGAATCTAAGCTCAGGTGCTCCTGGATCCAGAGCCAGTGCTCTGTCCACTGTGCAACCCAGCTGCCCTTATTATTATTATTTTAATTTTAATTTTTCTTCTTCCCTTTATTGCTCATGAGGGTCTATATTTTTTGGGGAGGTGGCATTATGTTTACTCTTAAACAAGAATATTTTAGTAATGTATAAGAAACAGCATTTGTAAAAAATATGAATACAAAAAAATTTTTAAAGCAATGATTTGGAACAATTTTTCATATGACTATTGATTGCTTTGATTTCCTCAGCTGTAAATTGCCTTTGCATATCCTTTGACAATTTTCAATAGGGGAATGGCTTGTTTCATTGTAAATTTGAGTCAGTTCTTGGTATATTTTAGAAATGAGTCCTTTGTCAGAAACACCAGTTGCAAAAATTGTTTACCAATTTAATACATTTCTTTTGACCTTGGTTACAGTGGTTTTGTCTGTGCCAAAGCTTTTTAATTCAAAGATGTCAAAATTATTTAGTTTGTTTTGAATGATGTTCTCTATCTCTTCCTTGGTCATAAACTATTTCCCTTTCCATAGATCTTACAGGTAAACTACTCCTTGATCTTCTAATTTGCTTATATTATTATTTTTATGTCTAAATCCTGTATCCATTTGGATCTTATCTTGATATAGGATGGGAGGAGTTGGTCTAATCTAAGTTTCTTCCATGCTAACTTCCAATTTTCACAGCAGTTTTTATCATAGCGTGAGTTTTTATCCCAATAGCTGAATGCTTTTGGGTTTAATCAAACAGCATATTACTATAAACTTTGCTGGCTATTACACCTAGTCTATTCCAGTAATCCACAACTCTATTTCTTAGCCAATACCAACCAGTTTTGAGGACCGATGCTTTAATAATATAATTTTAGATCTGGAAAGGCTAAGTCACCTTCTTTTGCACTGTTTTTCATTGCATTCCTAAAAATTCTTGACTTTTTATTTCTCCATATAAATTTAATTAAAACTTTTTCTAACTCATTAAGTAATTTTTTGGAATTTTGATTGGTAGGGTGCTAAACAAGTAGTTTAGTTTTGGTAGAATTGTCATTTTTATTATATTAGATCGACCAATCTATGAGGAGTTGATCGTCCAGGTATTTAAATATGATTTTATTTGTGTGTTAAGAGTTTTTTAATTGTTTTCAAAAAGTTTTTGAGTATGCCTTAGCAGGTAGACTCCCAGGTATTTTATTTTGTCTTAGGTTACATTGAATGGAATTTCTCTTTCTAGCTCTTTCTTCTGTATCTTGCTATAGAAAAGTTGAGGAACTATGAGGGTTTATTTTATATCCTGCTACTTTGCTAAAGTTACTAATTATTTTTAATAGTTTTTTAGTTGAACTTTTGGGCTTCTCTAGGTATACCAACATGTCATCTGCAAAAAATAAGAGTTTTGTCTCCTCCTTCCCTATTCTAATTTTTTTCAATTTCTTTTTATGATAGATATAATTTGAGTTTTACAATGTTCCTCCCAATCTTACTTCCCTTCCCCCACCCCCTGCCACGGAAAGCAATCTGTCAATCTTTACTTTGTTTCCATGTTGTACCTTGATCCAAATTGGGTGTGATGAGAAAGAAATCATATCCTCAAAGAACATACACGTCTAAGAGATAACAAGGTAAGACAATAAGATATCTGGTTTTTTTCCTAAATTGAAAGGAGTAGTCCTTGAAATCTGAGCAAACTTCACAGCTCCTTATCTGGATACAGATGGCACTCTCCTTTGCAGACAGCCCAAAATTGTTCCCAATTGTTGCACTGATGGAATGAGCAAGTCCTTCAAGGTTGATACTCATTCCCATGTTGCTGTTAGGGTATACAGTGTATTTCTGGCTCTGCTCACCTCATTCAACATCAATTCATGCAAATCCCTCCAGGCTTCCCTAAAACCCTGTCCCTTCTGGTTTCTAATAGAACAATAGTGTTCCATGACATACACATACCACAGTTTGTTAAGCCATTCCCTAATTGAAGGACATTTACTTGATTTCCAATTCCTTGCCACCACAAAAAAGGCTGCTATAAATATTTTTGTACAAGTGTTGTTTTTACCCTTTTTCATCATCTCTTTAGGGTATAGACTGAGTCGTGGTATTTCTGGGTCAAAAGGTATGCACATTGTTGTTGCCCTTTGGGCGTAGTTCCAAATTTCTCTCCAGAAGGGTTGGATGAGTTCACAGCTCCACCAACAGTTTAATAGTGTCCCAGATTTCCTACAACCCTTCCAACAATGATCATTATCCAGAGAAGCTTTAATTTGCATTTCTCTAATAGATAATCATTTAGATCATTTTTTCATAGGCTATGGACTGCTTTGATCTCCTCATCTGTAAATTACCTTTGCATATCTTTTGACCATTTGTCAAATGGGGAATGGCTTTTTGTTTTAAAAATATGACTCAGATCTCTGTATATTTTATAAATGAGTCCTTTATCAGAATCCTTAGTTGTAAAGAATGCTTCCCAATTTACTACATTTCTTTTCATCTTGGTTGTAGTTGTTTTATCTGTGCAAAACCTTTTTAATTTAATGTAATCGAAATGATCTAATTGTTTTTTGGTGATGTTCTCCAACTCTTCCTTAGTCATAAACTGCTCCCCTTTCCATAGATCTGACAGGTCATCTAGTGCTTCATTTCCTAATTTGCTTATACCATTGTTTTTTATGTCTAAGTCCTGTAACCATTTGGATCTTATCTTGGTAAAGGGTGTGAGGTGTTGGTCTAATCTAAGTTTCTTCCATACTAACTTCCAATTATCCCAGCAGTTTTTATCAAAGAGGGAGTTTTTATCCCAATGGCCGGACTCTTTGGGTTTATCAAACGGTAGATTACTATAATCATCTCCTGCTTTTACACCTAGTCTATTCCACTGGTCCACAACTCTATTTCTTAGTCAATAACAAACAATTTTGATGACTGATGTTTTATAATATAATTTTAGTTCAAGTAGGCTAAGCCACATTCTTTTGCACTTTTTTTTCATTAAGCTCCTGGCAATTCTTGACTTTTTATTTTTTCTTTCTGAAATTACTTACAATTTTTTCCTAAATCATTAAAGTAATTTTTTGGAATTTTGATTGGTACGGCACTAAACATATAATAAATTTTGGTAGAATTCTCATTTTTATTATATTAGCTGTACCTATCCATGAGCAGTTGATATTTGCCCAGTTACTTAAATCTGATTTAATTTGTGTGAGAAGTGTTTTATAATTGTTTTCAAAAAGTTAGAGAGTCAGGCTTGGAAAATAGACTCCCAGGTATTTTATATTATCTGAGGTTATTTTGAATGGGATTTCTCTTTTCTAGTTCTTTCTTCTGTATCTTTCTATAGAAAAGTTGAGAAATTATCAGGGTTTATTTTATATCCTGCTATGTTGCTAAAATTGCTAATTGTTACCAGTAGTTTTTTGGATGATTTCTTGTGATTCCCTAGGTAGACCATCATGTCATCTGCAAAGAGTGAGAGTTTTGTCTCTTCCTTCCCAATTCTAATTCTTTCAATTCATTTTCCTTCTCTAATTGGTGAAGCTAACATTTCTAATACAATATTGAATAGTAGTGGTGATAGTGGGCACCTTGTTTCACCCCGATCTTATTGGGAATGCCTCTAGCCCCTCCCCATTAAATAGATACTGCTAATTATATTAATGAACAGTCCATTTATTTCTACACTCTCTAGTGTTTTTAGTAGGAATGGATGCTGTATTTTGTCAAAAGCTTTTTCAGCATCTATTGATATGATCATATGATTTCTGATAGGTTTGTTGTTGATATAATTGAGTCTACTATCAGTTTTCCTAATATTGAACCAATCCTGCATTCCCGGAATAAATCCTACTTGATCATAATGTATTTTACTTGAGATAACTTGTTGTAATGATTTTGCTAAGATTTTATTTAAGAATTTTGCATCTATATTCATCAGGGAGATAGGTCTATAATTTTCTTTCTCTGTTTTAACTCTTCCAATTTTTGGTAACAGCACCATATTGGTTTCATAGAAAGAGTTAGGCTGAGTTCCATCTTTCCCTATTTGTTCAAACAGTTAATATAGAATTGGAACCAATTGTTCCTTAAATGTTTGGTAGAATTTGCTTGTGAATCCATCATGCCCTGGAGGTTTTTTCTTAGGGAGTTTAGGTATTTAATCTCTTCTTCATTTAACCCGGGCAACTTATATTTTTGTAAATATTCATCCATTTCACTTAGATTATCAAATTTATTGGCATAGAGTGGGGCAAAATAATTTCGAAATATTACTTTAATTTCCTCCTCATTGGTGGTGAGTTCACCTTTTTCATTTATGATACTAGCAATTTGGTTTTCTTCTTTCTTTTTTTTTTTTAATCAAATTGAATAGAGGTTTATCAATTTTGTTGTTTTTTTCATAATACAAACTTTTGATTTTCTTTACTAATGTAATAGTTTTTTCAATTTTATTAATTTTTCCTTTAATTTTTAGAATTTCTAATTTGGGATTTGGGGATTTTTGATTTGTTCTTTCTCTAATGTTTTAATTGCATATCTAATTCATTGATTTCCTCTTTCTCCAATTTATTCATGTAAGCATTTAGAGCAATAATATATCCCCTGAGAGTCACTTTGAATGAATCCCATAGGTTTTGTCAGGTTGCTTCATTATTATCATTATCTGGGATAAAATGGTTAATTCTTTCTATAATTTTTTTTTGGTCCACTCATTTTTTAAAATGAAGTTATTCAGTTTCCAATTTGTTCTGGGTTGTTATCTCCTTGGCCAAATATTGCATATTACTTTTATTGCATTGTGATCTGAGAAAGATGTATTCACTATTTCTGCCTTTCTGCAATTGATCATTAAGTTTTTATGTCCTAGTATATGGTCAATTTTTGTATAAGTTCCATGTACTGCAGAAAAAAGGTATATTCCTTTCTATCCCCAATCAGTGTCCCCCCTAAGTCTACCATATCTAATTTTTCTAACAATCTATTAACCTCCTTAACTTCTGTTTTGTTTATTTTATGATTCAAATTTTCTAGATCTGATCACAGCAGGTTGAGTTCTCCCACTAGTAGAGTTTTGCAGTCTATGTCTTCCTGTAGTTCTTTCAGCTTCTCCTCTAAGAATTTGTTGGGTGCTGTCCCACTGAGTGCATATATATTCAGTATTGAAATGACTTTATTGTCTATGGTACATTTTAGGAGGAATAAATTTCCTTCCTTATCTCTTTTAACACTATCTATTTTTGCTGTTGCTTTGTCTGAGATAAAGATTGCTTCCCCTGCTTTTTTTTTTACTTCAGCTGAAACAAAATATATTTTGCTTCAACCTTTTACCTTTACTCTATATGTATTTCTCTGATTCCAATGAGTTTGTTGCAAGCAGAATATTGTAGGATTCTGGTTTTTGATCTACTCTGCTATTCACTTATGTTTTAAGGCAGAGTTCATCACATTCACATTCAAAAATTATGATTACTAATTCTTTATTTTCCTCCATGCTATCTTCCCTCTGTATTTTTCCCCTTCCCCCCATCCATATAACCCAGTATTTTGTATCTGAATAAGACCCCCATCAGTGTGTTTGCCCTCCTATATCACCCCCTCCCCCTTCTTTCCCCTTTCTATTTTTTCCCTTTTCCTTTCCCTTCCTTTTGTCATTTCCTCTTTTCCCCCCTCCCCTTTTCTGCTTTTAATACTTGAAAAGTTAGATGTTTTATAAGTTAACTGAATATGTGTAGGTTGATTTTAAGCCAAGTCTGATAAGAAGAAGATTCAGGTGTTTCTCATCTGCTCCCTTCTTCCCCTCTATTACTATAGGTTTTTTGTACCTCTTAGTATAATGTGATTTACTCCATTCAATCCCCTCCCTCCTCCTCTCTCTTTCTTGCCCCCCTTTTTAAGGAGGGAGTGTTTTTAAATCATTCTGAGTCATAGAAAATTCTGAGTGTCTATTATGTCTAGCTGAGTATATTTTATCTAATACAGTTAAAATTTTTGAGACTTATTAGGGTCTGCCAAGTGGGGTTAAAGCCAGTTACATCTCTTTACATAGCAGTCCCATGCACAGATCATGAATGTCCATCATTTCTGACTAGGTATATTCTCTCTATATCCCACACTGGGATATAGCCAGTTTCAACTCACTGAATATCAGTTTTTTTTCCTTTTACCTCCCATCCCTCCTTTTTTTTCACCTTTTCATGTGTCTCTTGAACCTCCTGTTTGATGTACAAATTTTCTGTTTAGCTCTGGTCTTTTCATCAAGAATTTTTGGAATTCTTCTATTTTGTTAAATTTCCATCTATTTCCTTGGAAGAGAAGGCTCAGCTTTTCGGGAAAGTAGATTCTTGGCTGCATTCCAAGCTCCCTTGCTCTTGAAAATATCTCATTCCAGGCCCTTGATATTGATGCAGCCAGGTCCTGCATGATCCTTACTATGGCTCCTTGATATTTAAATTGCTTCTTTCTGGCTGCTTGCAGAATTTTCTCTTTTATCTGATAGTTCTGGAATTTGGCCACAGCATTCCTTGGTGTTTTCATTTTAGGATCTTTTTCTGGTGGGGATCAATGTAGTCTTTCAATAACTACTTTGCCCTCCGATTCCATGATATCAGGGCAGTTTTTCCATCACTAGATCCTGTAATATTAATTCCAGACTTTTTTCTCTTCCCCCCATCCATATAACTCAGTATTTTGTTTCTTTCAGCTTCTCAGTTTTCTCTTTCTCTTTCTCTTCTTTTTTCTCTCTTTTCAGGAAGTCCTATAATTCTCATGTTGCCCCTTCTCAATCTGTTCTCCAGGTCAGTGGTTTTGTTGATGAAGTGTTTTACATTTTCTTCTATTTTTTCTACTTTTTTTATTTTGTTTAAATGACTCTTGCTGTCTCATGGAGTCATTAGTTTCTGTAGACTCCATTCTTTTTTGGGGGGGAGGTGTTTTCTTCATTAACCTTTTGCAACTACTTTTCCAATTGGTCAGTTCCACTTTTCAAAGAGCTTTCCATTTGACCAATTGAGTTTTTGAGAGAATTATTTTCTTTTTGCATTTGCCCAATTGATGATCTGAGAGATTTATTTTCCTTTTGTATTTGTCCAATTGTACTTTCTAATGATTTATTTCCTTGATGCAAGGTATTAATTGTCTCCCAAATTTTCCAGTTGATTTTTGAGCTCCTTCCTTATTTCTTCAAGTAAGTCTTTCTGTGCTGAAAACCAGATCTTATTCTCCTCAGAGGTTCTAGGTCTTTTTGTTTGAAGGTTTTTCCCTTCAAAGAATTTTACTATGGATCCACCTTTCTGCTGACCCTTCTTCATTTTGCTAAGACATTGAGTTGAGGAGGGACTGGTTCACAGGGGCTTGGGATCACTAGAGCCTTTGCTCACTGAGTGCAATTTCTCTGGCTGGTCAGTAGGAGGTTGCTTTCTCTGGAGTGTCTATGACCTTGATTTAGGCCTTCTCCCTTTGCTTGAAGGGAGGAGTTGGAGCTATTGAATTCTTTTGCTTTCAATCAGTGGTGCTCTTTAACCTTGCTTGAGGTCATTAGTCAGCTGGGCTGGTTCTTCTGCTCACACACCTGGGCCTGAGGCAGAAGAAGTTTGCTTTTGTTTGTTCAGGAAGAGATCTGAGCTGTAATGGTACTCTGACCTCAGAACAGAGGAGCCCAGGGATGGTGTCTGCAGCTCCAACCTTTTGCTTTTTTGATATATATATATATATATATATATATATATATATATATATATATATATATATATATCTGTACTTCAAATGAGTTTTTTGTCAGCAGGGTATTGTAGGATTCTGGTTTTTAATCCACTCTGCTATCTACTTACTTTCTAAAGGGAGAGTTCTTCCCATTCACATTCAAAGTTTTAATTACTAACTCTCTATTGCCCTCCATGTTCTCTTCCTTCTGTTTGTATTTTTTGTCTTTTTTCCCCTTTTCCTTTTCCTCTACTTCCTTTCCTTCTGTTAGTTCCCCTTTTTCTTCCCCTCCCACAATCCTCCCCTTTTCCCCTTCTTATGCTTGAAATTTAAGATAAGTTTCTTAACTTTATTATGTGTGTCTAAGTTATCTTTATGCCATATCTGATGAGAAGAAGATTCAGGTTGTTCTCACCTCCTCCCTTCCTCCCCTCAATTACAATAGGTCTTTTGTACCTCTTGATGTAATGGGATTTACCCCCATTCAGTCTCCCTCCAACCTTCCTTCTCCTTACTGTTCCCTTTTTTAAGGAGGTATTGCTTATGAGTCATTCTATCTGACTCAAAGGAAAGTTATGAGTGTCCATCACTTCTGGCTATGTATATTGTCTCTAATAGAGTTACAATTCTCAAGAGTTATGAGACTCTTTCTCTCAAGTGGATATATAACTAGTTTCTTCTTATTGTATAGCAGGTTTTTTTTTTCCCTTTTCATGTGTCTCTTGAGCCTCCTGTTTCATGTCCAAATTTTCTGTTTAGTTCTGGCCTTTTCATCATGAAATCTTGGACGTCTCCCATTTCATTAAATGTTCATCTTTTTACCTGGAAGAGAAGGCTCAGCTTTGCTGGGTAGTGGATTCTTGACTGCTTTCCTAGCTCCCTTGCTATTTAGAATATCTCACTCCAGGCCCTTCAGTCCCTTAAAGTTGCTGGGGCCAGGTTCTGTGTAATTCTTACTGTGGCTCCTTAGTATTTAATTTTTTTTTGTTTCTGGCTGCTTGTAGGATTTTTTCTTTTATCTGATAGTCCTGGAATTTGACCACAATGTTCCTTGGTGTTTTCTTTTTAGGATCTCTTTCTGGAGAGCATCGATGTATTCTTTCAATAACTATTTTTCACTCTTGTTCCATGATATCAGGGCAATTTTCCATCACTAAAAACTGTAATGTTAAGTCCTGGAATTTTTTTTCTCTTCAATGTTCTCACAAAGACCAATAATTCTCCAAATTGTCCTTCTTGATTAATTATTGAGGTCAGTGGTTTTGCTGATGAGATACTTTAAATTTTTTTCTATTTTTTCTATCTTTTGCTTTTGTTTGACACAATCTTGTTGTCTCATGAAGTCATTAGTTTCCACCAATTATATTCGTTTTTTTTTTAGAGGAGTATATTTTTCTTCTTTTATCTTATGCAACTCCTTTTCCACTTGGTCCATTTTATTTTTGAAGGACTTTTCTATTCGCCCAAATGTAGTTTTGAGAGAACCATTTTCTTTTTTGCATTTTCCCAATTGAAGATCTGAGAGAGTTATTCTCATATTTGTTGTCCAATTTTTTTTGCCAGGATTTGTTTTCTTTTTGCATGATGTCAATTTTCTCTTACAACATGTTAATTGTCTCTTGAGTTTCTTTTCCAAATTTTCCCAATTGATTTTTAAATTCCTTCCTGATTTCTTCAAGGAAGTCTTTTTCTGGCTAGAGGCCAATTCATATTCTCCTCAGCAGTGCTAGATCTCTCTGAGTTAGGATCTGTCTCTTCTAACAATGTCTCCATTGGGCCCCTTTTCTCTGGCCTTTTTTCATTTTTATTTGGGGGGGCTGGCTCTCAGAGGTTTGTTTTTTGAACATTCTAGGGGCTTTGTTCACTTAGCTTAGTAATTCCAAGGGCCAGTCAGTGGGTAGTGCTGGTTGCTTTCTCTGGAGTAAGGTCCTCAGCTGCAGAGTCTGAGTTGACCTTTAAAACTGGGCTGGGCCTTGGGGAGGGATTTAATTTCTTTCTGTTGAGTGATCTCTGCTGCCTTGAAGAGGTGTTTGATGGGGCTGTTTATTGTTTGTTCTGGGCAAAGGGCTCTGCAGAATGAATGGAGCTCAGGTCCCTGGTTAGGCTGGTTGTTCTTCAGGTCTGCTATGAGACTGTGCTGGCACTCACCCTCCTGTAGCTCTTCTCCCCCTGTCCAAAGTCTCCCCAGCTAAATCTTAAGCTGGATCTCGCACCTGCAGCTCATTGAAGTTTCCATGGCTGAAGCTGACCCTTTGGCCTCCCCCAGCTGATATATACAGCCCTAATCCTCTGCTCTCTTCTCCCAGTTCACCCATGGTCCCCTGAGACAGAACTTCTTGGTAGGTGTTATTCTCCTAGCTTCTCTTTCTGGGTTTTGTTGATCAAATTTCTGTTAAGAAGTTTCTCATGCTATTTCTGTGGGGGGAGACAGTACTATCACAGTGTCTATATTCTCTCCTCCATCTTGTCCAGAAGTCTGGAGCAGTTTTTTCTACTCTTATTCAGTTTTCTCAAGAGCTATCATATCTAACTTATATGATACTATTAATTTTCTTGACTTTTTTCTTTTTTAAAAAGTTTTATGATATGATTTGAGAGGGAAGTTTGACATCATGACTAATATAACTTTACCATATATTTCCTCTCGTAATTTTTTCATTTTTTTCATTTAAGAATCTGAATTATAAGTCTAAAATGTAGACTTCATAGTATATTGTTCTACTTTATATTCTATTTACCTTTATTACAAGATATTGTTTTCTTGTTTATCACTTTTAATCACATTTATTTTTGCTTTTGCTTTTTTTTTCTGAGATCAGGATTACTACCTGTAACTTTTTTAATTCAAAGGAAATGTGTCTTCTTTAGTCCCTTATTTTAACTTGTGCATCTCTTTGTTTTAAATGTGCTTCTTTTAAATAATATATTGTCAGATTTTTGCTTCTTATATATTTTCTATGTGCTTCCATTGTTTTGGTGAGTACATCCCATTCATTTTTATAGTTATGACTGCTAACTGTACATTTCCTTTCATCTTATTTACTTGTTTATTCCTTTTTTTGCTATTAAAAATAAATTAACTCCACTCTAAAGTATGACTCTTAACTGACTCCTAACACTGCTTTCTTTTATCTGTCTACTCTCTTATCAGCCATGCCATCTTTTGCTCATCCCCTTTGTTTCATATTTTCCTGTTAGGTAAGATACATATCTAATACCAATCTATTATATATGTAATTAAATGCATTGATTCATACATACATACATAAATACATAATGCACATATATAGATGTACATAATATATATGTGTGTGTTACTATTCTGTAAGAAATTTTTTTTCATTATTCTTCTCTCTTTTTTCTGAAGATATTGCTTTTTCTTATGTAGAATATTTCTAATTATCCTAATAATGAAAAGTTTCTTGGAATATCTATGTATCATTGTCCCACAAAGAAAGATGAACAGGTCCACCATAGTGTGCCTCCTAATTTAACCTTCAGGTTTATCTTTCTAAGATTATTATGAGCTTAATTTCTAAAAATCCTATTTTCTATTCAACTCAGGTCCTTTTCACAAGTAATTTTTCAAATTGTCTGTTTCGCCAAATATCTATTTTTCCCTTGAATTATCACAGTAAGTATTGATAGGTTGGTTGTTATTAATTGAATTTGTACTTTCACGCTCTTTATATCATATTCCAGGCTATCTACTTTTCTAATATGTGATTTCCTATGTTCTCACATTATTTGAATGTCTTATTTTTTATTTCTGAAAAAAAAATATTCACTTCCCCCCCCCCCCCCTCGAGTTCTAGAATTTGGCTATATGTTTCCTGAGAAATTTTACTTGAGAATCAATCTCTACTAATGGTTTGTTTTTCATTTTCTTTTTACACTTTTTTTCTAGGCTATAAGAAAAGTATTGCTTGAAAACTTTTAGAAATATTAAGTCTAGAATCTTTCCTTGGTTATGACTTTCAGGTAGTTCAAAACTTAGCACTTTTCCCATTTAATTCATTCTGCTTTTTTAAAGAATTATTTATGGTATTTTTTATTAATGAAACCAAAATGAGCATTACTATGACAAGGCAGAATGAAATAAAATCTAATTATACAGGAACCTACAAATATATTTTATGCAGCTTTCTATTTCTTTTAAACATAGAACACTTATGATGTAAAATTAATTTTTTTCTTTCTTCCCTGCCCCAATCTTAGAAATGACTATTATTACACATATAAACAACACACATACATAAACACACATAAATTCATTCTATGAATACTTCTGTTTATCTGTTTTTTTTAATTTTTTGCTTTATCTGGATAAGATAATGTTTTCCTTCATATGTCATTTTATTATGTAGGTATTATGTAGATATTTATAATATCAGACTGCCTAAGCTGCTCACTACTACTCTTGAAATTATAATCCTGTTTATTGGTGCAAATTTTTAACTCTTTTATTATTATATTTTGTTTATTCTGCTTTTCTATGGTATCATTTATTTTCAGTATTTTTGCATCTCTTTTACCAGACCCCATAATTACTTTTTTTCATAATTTTCTTCCTTTGAAGTCATTTATTTACTTAAATTTTTCTCTACTATTTTACTTGATTTTAAAAATTATTCTTAGCTTTTTCAAAATTATTTTGAGCTTTTCTGCAATTCATTTTCCCTCTTATAGCTGTTTTGACTTGTCTTGAATTTTTATCCTTCTCATTAACCATAGAAATGTTTATGGACCATTCTTTGTTGTTATTATTTGTTCTATATTTTCCAACCTGTTTCCTAAATTGAACTTGTATTTTCATTTTAGACTCTATTTTCACCTTGGGAATGATAAGGGTAATGTCTCAAGCTTCATGTTTTATTTTTATATATTATTTCACTGGTCATTTTTCTTTTTTTATTTCCTTGTCTTCAAATATTTATTTCTTCATCTCTTTATCTATCTATCTATCTGTCAATTTTTGAATTTATTTATTTATTTTCATCCATTACATACATTCATAATGGCAGCTAGATAGTACAATGGATAGAAAACTGGCTCTGGAGTTAGGAGTACCTGTCTTCAAATTCGATTTCAAATAATTAATAATTATCTAGCTGTATGACCTTGTGCAAATCATTTAATTCCATTGCCTTGCCAAAAAACAAACAAACATATGTACATGAATATTTCCAAGTTGAAAAATTTCCCTCCACCCTTTCTCAACATCCCCCTCACTTTGCCCACATTTTGAAGAAAAGATCATTATGTATGTATGTGTATATATATATATATATATATATATATATATATATATATAGTCAAAAGTTTGTTGCTATACCCAATCAAATGAGATGTATAAATAGAGAAAACAAATGTTGGAAAAAATCAATGGGAGAGGCAAAAAGTTTTATGGTTTTTGATTGTTGCATGTTTTATGGAGTAATCATTTGAAAGGAATGATAGTCCTATAAAACATTTTAAAAATATTTATCACTTAAAATTCAAGAATAAATTGCAATTTTAAATAATGAACAGACTTAGATCTGTGTTAAGTTTAGACTCTGTTACTTTACAAAATATATGACTTTTGACAGGTTCTTTCACTTCACTGTCATTATGTGGTTTTGTAAAAATGATGTTTCAGTAATCAAATTTTTCTTTCTTCCATAGAAATAGAAAATTGTGAAGATTTTACACTCAGACCAGTTACTTAAGAAGCACTGAATTTTATGATTTCTAGTTCTCTCTATTAACAGTCCATAAAGACTTAAAATTAACTCTAAAGAAAAATATATACTTATTCTCCCCTTGATATCCCCTTTCATCAAATCAGACAATATAAAAATCATAGGAATATTAAAAACATCATGTAATGATAGTTATTCAAAATATGATTATCCTAACTAGACTCTGTGAGAGAAGAGATCACTGTATAGCACATTATTTCACCATATAATTTATTATGACAGAGTAAACAACACATAAGTTAGTTAATGGAAATTCTACTTGACCTTTAAATAGATTGTTTTAGTAAGGCTACTCTGGTGAATTCCATCCTGACAATGGATTCAATAAAAAAAATAATTCAGGAGTATTGTGTTGTAAATATTAAGTATTATGTGAAGAGTTAAATATATTTCCCAACTTTTCTTAAGAAGTTTCTTGGTCAGTGCATTTGTTCAGATGAGATGATGTACTCTACTTTGCCACTACATTTTGTATTGACTCAAGAGATAGATAATCTTCACAATGTGATATTTGCCTTAGAAAAGCTTATTAAATTAGGGGGAAATGGCATATATCTATTTTTTTTGTTTTTTATTTCATTCCTTTATAGATAATAAGCAAAAAATTATTCTTAATATAAAAATAAGTATGGCATATTGTTGGAATTCAGTTCAGAATGATATGTGGCATAATGTAATTTAATGTAAGAAGGTATTATTTAAAAATGTGATATCCATTTGAAAATTTTACAGGGTTTATCAACCTCCATCGTGCTGACTTTGTTCAACAAACATTCATTTCATTTTAAAAAAAGTATCAATCATAAAAGTCTCATAAGCCCTCTAGTAGTCATAATATTTTTGCTCAAAATTTCATTTTAGGATTATATTTTTAGATAATGACAATGTCACCAGTAATGTCATCTAATTTTAAATATCAATCACCATACAATTTCATCAAGAACATTACAAAAGGATGTTAAAAACACTGTGGCCAAACAATTTCCTTCATAATTAATTATTTCATTATTTTTGTTTTATCATCTCTATGGACACAAAATTATGGTGCCACTTATATTGATTTATATTTTATTTTTCTAAATTTTACATGAATATTCCCAGTGTAGTAGTGTGTGTGATTTATAATCTGTGATTTGTCATCATGTCATACTCTCATTTTTTTTTAATTTTACTTAATTTGCTCTTGGTTTCTGTTTTTTCAGCAAATTTTCCATTACTCTATGAACTGAACTGGTGACTTTTGTTTTTTACATTTGGAATTGTGGTTTTATGAATTACTTTCCTCATAGGTCAAGTATTCAATCCCAGCCATATATCAAACCTTTCTGTAACAGAATTTATTTATGACATTTAAAGCAGCTTTAATGGGTCCTATGGTTCTATGGACCAAGCAAAAATAAGCAAAGAAAAAAAGTGCTGATGCTCACTGACTGAGTTCACTTGTCAACACTAAAACCATACTAGGAGACCAAAGACACAAAACAGATTTGTGTTAAAACTAAATCCTTCTTTCCATCCCACCTCTACCCTTCCTTCTAATGCTGTAGAGATCCTAGTTCTGCCATCCTGATCTTTATCTTTCCACTGAATCCAGTTGACTCTGAAAGTAAGAGTGAGGGTGGTGACTTTGAAAATCCATATCACTTAAATACATTCATTGCAAGTCATGACATGACATAACTTTCCTATGTCAAGAATGAGGAAAAGTCATAAGGAATGGAATCAAGAAGGCAGCAAAAAGGTAGGAATTTTCTGGATTTTTTTCCTGAAACAACATTAAACAAAAACTCTACACAGATTCTAATGCTACAGATCCTACAAAAAATAAAATTGAAGCAAGTTCTTAACTCATGCTATCATGGAAGAACTTCAGTAAAGATCCATCTCATCTGGGTAAAAGGAAGACCTGAAAACTCACGTCAAGGCTCAGCAAGCCAATGATGCAGCATACCAGCAGTGAGGATCCCAAGCCCACCTTGAAACCCAAAATCAAGCCCTAGTATTGCTGGTGTAATACATGGGACTGGGTTGGACTATCCTGAGATGGGGGGGGGGGGAAACTCTCACAAAATCATTTTAATCAGAAAGCCATGACTGTCCTAATGGTGGAGACAAACTAGTGACCTGATCCTTATTCCAGCATAAAAAGCTTGAAATATACCCTATGCCCCAGGAGCAGAACTCAGCTGTCAAAATGAGAAAAAGAAAACAAAAACAAAAAACCCTGCTAGTTAAAGAAAGTTAATATTCTGGTAGGAAAGATAAAAGCTTCATCACAGAGTGGGACAAAAAAGCCTGCATGTGAAGATTCAAGGGAGTTTATGAATTGACTTCAAATAAAAATAAACCTCTTAGAATAGTTTAACAATAATTTTAAAAACCAAAGAAGAGAGCAAGAAGAAAAATGGGGAAAAGATATGAGAACTATGCAAGAGAATTTTGAAAAAAAATGAATAAAGAAATCAATCCCTTTAATAATAAAAATGACTAACTGGAGAAGTAATTTATTTCATCAAAAAGCAAAATTGACCAATTAGAAAAGAAATACAACTTATCAAAAAGTAAAATTAATGAACGGGAAAAGAAAACACAAATACTAATTGAAGAAAATAAAACCTTAAAAATTAGAATTAGACAAATGGAAACCAATGACTCTATGAGACACCAAGATTCCATCAAAAAACCCCAAAAGACTGAAGAAAATAGAAGAAAAGTTAAAGTACCTCTTGGGGGGAAAAACTTTCTGGAAATGGTTTTAGGAAAGAGAATTTATGAATTACTGCTCTGCTTGAAAGTCTAAATAAAAAAGAGCTTGGAAAATGTAACTCATAAAATTATCATGGAAAATTATCCTAATATCCTGGAAGACAAAAATTCCTGGAAAGAATCCACCCCTCACCTCCACAAAGAGATCCAAGAATAAAAGCCCCATGAAAAATTGCAACCAAAATTCAGAATTCTCAGCTAAAGGAGAAAAAAGTAGCTAGCAATCAAAAGAAACAATCTAAGTATCAGCTTCAGCATTAAAGGATCTGCATGCCTGTAATATGATATTCCAGAAGGTAAAGGGATTTCTATTACAATGCCTACTATGAATTACCCTACAAAATTCAGCATATGTTTTGAGGGAAAAAAGATAGATTTTCAAAATTTTCTGATATAAAAGACAAAAGCTAAAAAGAAAAAGTTATTCAAATACAAGACTCAAGACATGTGTAAAAAGATAAATGGAATGGGGGAAAAACACTTTAGTCACTAAAATAAACCTGTATTTATCCCTACAGGAAAAGGCAATACTTTCAAATCTTGAGAAATGCATTTTTCTTAGGATAGTTAAAGAAGTATAATATGGGAGAGGGTATGAGTGTAGACTGATCATGAATGTGATGAAGCATTACCTGGTACCTTAACTCTAAATAGTTGAATATAATGAGAGAGTGTACTTAGAGAGGACAGATAAAATTTATCTTGAATAATTTTTCTCTCCATGTTTCCTTAGCTCACTACATTTCTATTTCAATTAGGTCAGTTGAAGAGAGTTACTTAGAGGGTGTGTGTGTGTGTAAATGGATCATGAATTAAGAGAAAGAATAGAGGATGTTAGTACAGAGGAAATTTTGCTTTCATCAGATTTTGTTCAAATAGCTAATAACATATATTCCAATAAGTTTTAAAATTTTATCCTTCCCTACTGGTAAGTAGAATGGAGAATCACAAAAGAAAGGGGAAGAAGGGATTGACAAAAGGGAGGGTATAAGTGAAAGTAAAGGTAAAGCTGCAAAAATTAAAAAGACAAATAAAAAGGGAAGAGGAGTGGTGGAAAGAAGGACTGATTGAGAGGCAGCACTCAGAAAGAAATCATGGGTGGGGAGAGATAAGGGACAAGTTAATAGTAAACTATAAATGGGGAAAGATATTTTTTGGGGAGATTATTTCCACAGTAGAGCCAAGCTGATGTTTTGAAGCTAATATTCTCCCAGCGCTTTTTCCTACCAAAGATAAATGAAGCCTCTGCTCTGACATTCCCAATAAAGTTCCCTCCCCACCAGAAAAAAGAGAAGATTCAAAGAAGTTTTCAACATTAGACATCATAAAGGATTTTCAGTGAAGGTCTGTCTCTTTTGAGGAAAAGAAGAAGTAAATCTTGGAGGTGGGAGAGCAGGGAAAGCCAGCAGGAGTTTTCCAGCACAGTGCAATCCAGGTCCAGAAAGCTTGACGACAGCAGAGGGCCTGGCAGGTAGATAGCAAACCAGCTGGGAGGATAAGTCTGAACCCTAGGAACACTGGGGTAAAACACAGAACTGGGTCAAGAACAATCAACAGCTGAGAAAGAACCGGGACATAAAGAAGGAAATAAACTTCTGCAAAGGCAAGCCCTGCACTACAAAGACAACATCTTGGCCAATGATAAGTCAGCGATCAGATCCCATCCCCTGAAAAAAAAAAGGAAAAATACTCCCTAAACACCAAGAGCAGAGATAAAACAACAGACAAAAGCAGAAAAATTAAAAGCGCACTCATTATAGAAAACTACTTTAAAGACAAAGATGACAGCAATGCCATGTCTGAAGAAGAAATCAGTGAAAAAATCACTCAAAGGGGAAGTATCAAAACAGTCTATGAATTGTAATCAAATACAAACTCAATATAAGAGCTGAAAAAGAATCTTAAAACCAAAGGAGAGAGGAAGAAAAAAGTGGGAAAAGTAAGAAATTCAAACAGGAAAATTCTGAAAAATCGACAAATGAAATCCACTCCATTAAAAGTAAAAATAATCAACTGGAAAAGGAAACACAAAAGCTAATTGAAGAAAATAAATCCTAAAAATTAGAATTTAAAAAAATAGAAACAATGATTACAAGATTCCATCAGACAAAATAAAAAGGCTGAAAAAAATTGAAAAAAATGTAAAGTACCATTTAGGGAAAAGGAATGACCTGAAAAATAGATCCAGAAGAGACAGGCTATGAATCATCAGACTACCTGAAAATCTAGATTAAAGAAAAGAACCTGGAAAAAATCATGCGGAGAATTATGAGAGAAAACTGCCCTAATCTACTAGAACAAGAACACAATATACCCATTGAAAAAATCCACAGAACCCTTGAAGAAGGAGACGCCAGGATGAAAATTCTAAGAGATGTAACAGCCAAATTCCAGAACTCTCAAACAAAGGAAAGAATATTGCAAGTAGCAAAAAGAAAACAATTCAAATACAAAGGAAATAGGACCTAAGGGCCTCAACACTGAACAATCAGAAGACCTGGAATAATATATACCAGAGAGCAAAGTGTCTATGATTACAACTCAGAATGTACCACCCTGCAAAGTGCAGCTTATATTGTCAAAGGAAAAGATGGATATTCAACGAAATAGAGGGCTTTCAGAATTTCCTGACACAAAGACCAGAACTGAAAAGAGAATTCAGTTGCCAAATCCAAGACACAAGTTGCATAAAAATGTATGAAAAAGGAAGGAAAAGAGAAATCAAAACAAATGTTACTGAAGACCATCAAATTGTATACAACCCGAAAAGGTAAGATATAACACTTTTAATTCTTGAGAACTTTACTTCTCTTAAGATAATTAAAGGGTCAAAAATAATTGAGGAAATTGGACTTAAAGGATATGGATAAAATTGGCTCTTATCTCTCCAATGAAGAGGTCCAAGATGACATAACTACCTTTCAGCAAAAAGCCCTGATAAAAAGAAGGTGTGTTAACTTTAAATTTAAATGTCACATTATCTTATGATCCACATTAGCTACACTGTGCTTTATTAAAGCCTAGCACTTTATCTAATGAGGACATCAATAAACTGGTTGTTACTGAGTCAGTGTTTCTCTAATTTGCAATCATTTGTAAAGTTCCCAGGTGAGAACATGAGAGTGTCTCAGTATTTAGAGATCTTTAAGATTCTTGCAGTTAATTGGATCAGTTAATTGGGGTAGACCTAATTTTATCATTCACTTAACAAGGGCTTAAGTACTCTAGGTGATGAGAGGAGTAAGTGTGAGAGAAAAATAAGCCCTGCATCTCTTAACAAGGGGCTAAGTACCCTGGGGTGGGGGTGGGGGGAGTGTGAGAGAAACTAGGCCTGGGTGGGGAGGGGCATGAATAGTTCAAATAAAGATTTGGTTTTGGATGCTGCTTTGACTCAGGAGGAAGATTGGAAGTCCTTGAAGGTATAAGTAGATAAACTATGATGGATCTAGTTCCTCTCAGCAATTCATTTATCAAGGATCATCCTGAAAGTTTTGTGATGGAAAATGGCATCCATATACAGAGGTATAATTTTGCTATCTGAATGTTGAGAAAACTATGTTATGATCAGTTTTTAAAATGTTTCATATATGCATACACACACACACACACACACATTTATTTATTTATTTATTTATTTTTCATGTTTTTATCCTCAGTTGTAATTCCTCTTTCACAAAATGAACAATATGGAAATATTTTAAACGTGATCATACATTGTCAAAGTTTAGGAGATTGTTCAAAGCCATTAGGAGTGTGAAAGTATAGAAGGGTGGTAGGAAAATGTGAAACTCATATTTACAAAGCAATGAATGAAGAAAATTGCCTTTATGTATAATTGGAAAATAAAGTAAAATAATATAGAGGGAAAAAAAATTAAAGGACAAAAGTAAAAAGAATGAAGAATAAATAACAATAGCAACATCAAATACAAGGTACTGATTCCAGGTGGTAGAAGATTTCATGGGCCACAATAACCAGTTTGAAGGCAACACTCAGCTGTCTCTAGGAGCAAAAGGCTAACAGACTACATAGAAAAGATGCAAATACCCCTTTCATATCCTCCTATATCATTGTCTTCATTTTTGCTGTTTTCCTATACTTCTTGTACATAGCACCTATTTTCACTTTGACTTTCTAGTTGTACTTTTATATAACTATTATTTCCTTATTGTTTGAACTTTTTCATCATCTCTGAATTTATTTGGTGTATTTATTTTATTTAGTGTCTTTTCCATTTTTCACATGTCCAGACTAGTTGGAAATTATGGATTTTTTCTGTAGGGAAAGTTTTAGTCTCTAAATTATTTTTAATGGAGTGTTTAGCATTGTTTCACTTTGAACTCAGTTCCTCTGTTCACATATTGCTTCAACTCTTGAGTATTCTACACAGATTGTAATGGTAGCTTTCATTCCCCTTTGGATATGTGAGCTTCAGAGTTACAGATCTTCAGAACTTTCTAAAGCATCTCACAAAGGCTGCCACAAACCTCCCTTGAGTTGCCTCAGTGTGAGTGTCCTTGGAACTAAATCAGTCTTCTTTACTATATACATTCCTTCCAAGATCCATATTAGCCATTCCTGAATTTACTGGCATTTTTTTTTCATTTTTTCTTTCCTTTCATTCTCTCTACTTTGAGAGACTAGGTTAAAAAAATAATGAAAGCTATTTCCAGTCTTGTCCCTCTTCTTATTCTGGTTCAATTCTATTATGTTTGCCTGAACTAACATATTTTCTTGATTTTATTCAGTTGTTTTATTAATGTCTGATTCATCCTAACCAATTTGATATCTTCTTGACAAAGTTATCGGAGTGGTATTCCATTTCCTACTGCAGCTCATTTTGTAGAGGAAACTTAGGCAAATAGGGCTAAGTGACTTGCTCAGGGCCACATAGCTATTAAGCATATGAGGTGGGATTTGAACTCAGGAATCTGAACATTCCTAATTCCTAATTCTATCTATTCATTTTTCTTAAAGTCTCTCTATATTTTTAATGTCTTATCCAAATGATTGTAGAAAATTATTAGAGTTTGATTTGGGGTAAGTGAAATAACTTGTAATTGCTCATTGGCTATCATGATCATGATTAAATAAATGATTGAGGGTTGTACTGCATTTTCATTAATGCATATTTTTTCAAACAATCTTTGATTTTATATTTTAACATACTTCCATGGTGTTGATCTACAGCAATTTTATGATCTCTAGTTTTGACATTTTGAGTGGTTGAGCAAGGACTATTCAAATTCATTTAACAAATATAATTTAATTACTCTGCTTAGAAAAATATCCAAAATAACATTTGATCTACTTGATGTCTTTCCTTTTCAAAGGAAAGTTTTCTGAATAGGTGTAATTAAGAAGTCATCATGAAAACTCATATATAAAGTTCTGAGTAAACTGTTTATCATGAATATCCAATCATTACCTGAATTCAATATCTTATCTTATATAAGATCTTCCTTCCTCATTTCTTCTGCATGCCTTTTTTATTTTTTCTTATTCTATTTAAAGATAGTTTTCAACATTCATTTTTGAAAGTTATTTGAGTTCCACAACTTTTTCCACCTCCCTTCCTTTTCTCCCTGTCTGAATGACAGTAAGTAATCTGTTATAGTACTTGCATGAATTTAAGCTTAACATATTTTCAAATTAGTCATGTTGCAAAAAAGGAATCAGAACAAAAGAGAAAAGAAAAACATTAAGGAAGAAAAAAAGTAAAACAAATTTTAAAAAGGGAAAATAGCAAACCTTTTCTTCATTCAGACTCCAAAGTTATTTCTATGAGTGTAGGTGACATTATCCATCACCAGTCTTTAAGAGGCATCCTTGAGGACTTCTGAGGCAGACCAAGATGGCAGAATGAAGCTAACATTCTCCTTGAGTTTTTCCCTACCCATGATAAATGAAGCTTCTACTCTGATATTCAACTACAGATCTGGCCAAAAGAGAAGATTATAAGAAGTTATCAACTCTAGACATCATGGAGGATCTTCTGTGAAGGTCTGTCTCTTTTGGGGAAAAGTGGAAAGAAAATCCAGGAAGTAGGAGAGTGAAAAATCAACAGAGAACTTTGAAACAAAGTGCAATCCAGGACCGAACAACTTAACAACAGGAGGTACCAGCAGCTAAATAGCAATCCAACAGACTCAAACAAATTCTGAACCCTGGGAACACCAGGGTAAAACACAAAACTGTGTAGGGAGCAAACCACTTTTAAGTCAGAATGTACATAAATGGGGGGGAACTCTCTGCAAAGGAAAGGTATGAATTGCATAAGTAACATTTTGGCCAAAGGCAAGAAAGGGTTCAGAACTCAGCCCAAGGGGGAAAAAAACTTGGATCTATAATCCCCAAATCCCAGGAGCAGAGCTAAAAAAGCAAAGATGAACAAAAAAGAAAAAAAAGCACACACTATAGAAAACTATTTTACAGACAATTATGATAGCAATTCCATATCTGAAGAAGAAAGCAGTGAAAAATCACTCACAGGGAACAGTCTGTAAATTGAACTGAAATACAAAAGCTCACTGAGGAGCTTGAAAAAGAACTTAAAGAATTTAAACTAAAGAGTTACATAAAAAAAAAGTAAATAAAAGGGGAAGTATAAACAAAACAAATGTTGTTCAAGACTATCAAACTGTATACAACCTTAAAAGGGAAGATATAACACTTATACTTCTTTAGATCTTCACTTCTCTTAGGATAATCAAAAGGTAGAATATAATTGAAGAGAATGAACCTAAAGACTATGGGTATAATTTGGTCTTATCTTTCAGCTGAAGAGGTCAAGGATGATATCACTATCTTTGAGTCAAAAAGCCAAGAAAGAAAGCAGGGGTGTTTACATAAAACTTACATGACACATTATTTTTTGACTCACTTTAATCACAGGGTGCTTAGTACCTTGTCTAAAGAGGCCTTTCTAAAGTGTGATGACCTGAGTCAATGTCTCTGTAACATACAATTATTTGTTTTATTTTGTTGTTTTAGGTTTTTGCAAGGCAGTGGGGTAAGGTGGCTTGTCCAAGGCCACACATTTAGGTAACTATTTGTTTGAGGCCAGATTTGAACTCAGGTATTACTGACTCCAGGGCCAGTGTTCTATCCATTGAGCCACCGAGCTGCCCACTTACAATTATTTGAAAAGTTCTCCTTGAGACCTCCAGAACCTTCCAGTACTTAAGAGATCTTTAAGATTCTTACAGTTAATTAGATCTGGGTTTTACTTAACCTGTGCTTTAATTGGCGGGGGAGGAGTGTGAGAGATAATAGGCCTTCACTTAACAAGGTATGAATTGCCCTGGGTGGGGAGGAGGGTAGTTAAGTGTGAAAGAAAATTGGCTTGGAAGTAGGGGCACAAATAGTTGAAGAAATGTTATGCATTTGGGTGATACTTTGGCTACTGAGGAGAATTGTGAGTAATTGAAAGACACTTGAAAAGGGGGGTAAGGTAAAAAATGATTATAATTATAATTTGATGCAATTTAAGTCAATGCTACTTAAATTGCAATCAAGTGAAAAATCTGTGCTGATATCTTGACAATATTAGCTTATGATGCAATCAAATAATAAAACTGTGATTAATGATATTTGATTAAAAATGTTTGAGCAAAAACAATAAAATAACAAGGGAAACGTCTGGCCAAGACAGCAAAGAGAAGACAGGCACAGTGCTAAACTCTCCTGGTTTCCCCTCAAATATAACACAAAAGAAACACCTTAGCAGAAATTTGAACAGCAAAACCCAGAAAGAGAAGCTAGGAGAAGAATAAATACCTAAAGTTCTCTCTCAAGGGACAGTGGATGAACCTGGAGTAGAGAGTGAAGGGCTGTCACAAGGGCAGCACCAATGGGGTGAAGGCAATGGACTGGCCTTAGGTGCAGAGGTTTTGGTGAGTGACAGATCCCAGGACCAACATTAGCCACGGAATCTCTGGCTGGGGGAGTAGAGATCTGGGGAGTCCCAGCTGGGCTGGAGGGCAAGTTCCAGCATAGAGAGTTGTGAAGGGCATGGAATGAGATATTTCAAAGAGCAAGGGAGCTTGGAAAGCTGACAAAATCCACTTTTGGGCAAAAGTGAACCTTCTCTTCCAGGGGAAAAGATGGTCATTTAAAAAAATGGCAGACTTCCAGTATTTCCTGATGAAAAAACCAGAGTTAAATAGAAAATTTGGACATCAAACAAGAGACTCAAGTGTCACAAGGAAAAGTTAAAAAAAGGTAAAGAAAAAACTGCTATCCAATAAGATGAAACTTACTGTATTGCCACCTTGGAGAAAGATTCTCATTGCTCTTGAGAACTGGAACTCTATTCAAGAGAATATACTTAGCCAGAAGTTATGAACACTCATGATTTATTAGTGAAACTGCTATCCAATAAGATGAAACTGGCTTTTAAAATTAAAAAGTTTTTATATGGACAAAACCACTGTAATCAAGAATAAAAGAAATGTAGTAAAATGGGAAACAATTTTTACAACTGGTATTTCTGATAAATGACTCATTTCTAAAATATACAGAGAACTGAGTCAGAGTTTTCAATGAACAAAACATTCCCCAATTGACAAATGATCAAAGGATATGCAAAGGCAATTTAAAGGTGAGGAAATCAAAGCAGTTCCTACTCATATGAAAAATTGCTCTAAATCACTACTTATTAGAGAAATGCAAATTAAAGAATCTCTGAGAAACCACCTCACATCTCTCAGACTGGCCAATATGACGAGAAAGTACAGTGATCAATGTTGGAAGGGATGAGGGAAATCTGGGACACATACATTGTTGGTAGAGATGTTAACTCATCCAACATTTCTGATTATATATATATATATATATATATATATATATATATATATATATATATATATATATATGATGGAGCACTATTATTCTATTAGAAACTAGGAGGGATTGGAATTCATGGAAGCCTGGAAGGATTTGCATGAAATGATGCTGAGCAAGAGATGAGAAGAACCAGTACAACACTGTACACCCTAAAAGCAATATGAGGGTGATGATCAATCTTGATGAACTTGCTCATTCCATCAGTGCCACAATCAGGGTCAATTATGTGGTATCTGGAATGGAGAGTACCATCTGTATCCAGAGAAAGAATTGTGGAATTTAAACAAAGTCAAAGACTATTATCTTTAACTTAGAAAAAAACTACTGTTATCTTTTTCATGTAATTTTGCTATCTTTTATACTTTATTTTTCTTCCTTGCGGATATGATTTCTCTTCCATCACATTCACCTTAGATCAGTGTATACCATGGAAACAATTTAAAGACTAAGAGACTGCCTTCTGTGGGGGTGGGGGAGGGAAGCAAAATTAAGATTTAAGGAAAATTTTGAAAGACAAAAAAAATCAGTGTCAAATGATCCAGGCAAATTAAAGAAAAAGAGTGCTTGTTATAACCACCAAATTATCTTGACAAAATCCCATCTATTCTTTGCTTTATCTATTGATTTCCTACTTTATAATTGTATTGCCTACAATACATGTGGGATGTTATTTGGTGTAATTTCTAGAAAACGTTGAAGGTCTTCATAAACTGATCAATTTTGCCTATTTCTTCTAATCTAGGCAATTCTTGTCTTTTGTAGTACATGTAATGATCACCTGTTAAATTCACTGTCTAGTGAAGTTCCCTGACACTCAAGATTATATTAAATCTTTTTATCTCATGACTGATCTCATCAACTTACCTTGATTGATAAATCTTACATTCCAGGTTCCTATACAGCCCTGATCTTTATTTTCCTTTCATCATCAGACATGACCATAAATAAACTTTAAATCCTGATTGAAAAGGGGGGGAGCAAGGAGATGGGAGGATGGAGGAGAAAGAATGGATTAAATTTCATTACATTAAGAGTTACAAAGTGCCTATTGCAATAGAAGGAAAGAAGGAAGGAGGTGAAGAACTGCCTGAATCTTACTCTCATCAGATTTGGTTTAAAGTTAATATACATACATACACTCAGTTAAGTTAAGAGATGTTTCTTAACTTTCAAGTATTGAAAGGGGAAAAGGTGAAGGCTGGATGAAAGGGGGAACTAACAGAAGTAAGGGAAGGAAGAAGGGGCAAAGGGGAAAGAAAAGGAAGGGGATTGGATATAGGAGGGCAAGCACATTGAAGGATGGTGATATTCAGAAACAAAATATTGGGGAATATGGATAAGTGAAAAAAGTGGAAAAACAGGGGGAAATAGATAGCATGCAGTGAATAGAGAGTTAGTTATTAAAACTTTGAATGTGAATGGGATGAACTCTCCCTTAAAACATAAGGCAATAGCAAAGTGGATTAAAAACCAGAATCCTACAAAATGCTGCTTACCAGAAACTCGATGGAGCAAAATAAATTTTGCTTCAGCTCAATTAAAAAAAGCAGGGGTAGCGATCCTTATTTCAGACAAAGCAGCTGCAAAATTAGATATTGGTAAAAGAGATAAGGAAGGAAATTACATCATCCTAAAATTTAAAATAGACAATAAATTAATTTCAATACTAAATATGTATTCACTCAATGGCATAGCATACAAATTCTTAGAGGGGGGAAGTTGAAGGATTGCAGAGACATAGATAGCAAAACTCTACTAGTAGGAGACCTCAGCCTCTACCTCTCAGATTTACATAAATCTAACCATAAAATAAACAAGAAGGAAGTTAAAGATATATATATATATATATATATATATATATATATATATATATATATATATATATATATATATATTGGTAGAAAACCTAGACCTGGTAGACATATGGGGAAATTGAATGGGGACAGAAAAGAAAGGAAGATACTATTTCTCTTTGGTACATGGCAAAAAAATTGACCATGTACTAGGCCATAAAAACCCAATAATAAATTATATAAAGCAAGTAATTGTGAATACATCTTTCTCAGATCATAATGCAATAAAAATCACATTCAAAACTAATTGGAAACTAAATAGCCTCATTATAAAGAATGAATGGATCAAGCAACAAATTATAGAAAGAATTAATTATTTCATCCTAGATAGTGATAATAATGAAACAACATACCAAAATATGCAAGGAAAATTAGAGAAAGATCAAATTTGTAAAAACCCAATTAAATACCAAATTATAAATTCTAAAATTTAAAGGAGAAATTAATAAAATGGAAAACAAGAAAGCTAGTGAAATAATGAATGACATCAAGACTTGGTTTTATGAAAAAAATAAAATTGATAAACCTCTGCACAATTTGATTAAAAAAAGAAGAAAACCAAATTGCTAGTATCATAAATGAAACAGGTGAACACACCACCAATGAAGAGGAAATTAAAATATTATTTTGGAATCATTTTGAACAATTCTACACTAATACATTTGATAATCTAAGTGAAATATATGAATATTTACAAAAATAGAATATACCCATGCTAAATGAAGAGGAAATTAATTATCTAAATAACCCTATCTCTGAAAAAGATATCCAACAAGTCATTATTGAACACTCAATGAAAAAATCTCCAGGGCCAGTAAGATTCACAAGTCAATTCTATCAAACAGTTTAAGGAACAATTGATCCTAATACTATATAAACTCTTTGGAAAAATAGATGAAGACAGAACTCTGCCTAAGTCTTTTTAGGAATCCAATATAGTGGTGATTCTGAAACCAGGAAGACTTAAAAAAGAGAAAGAAAATTATAGACCTATCTCCCTGATGAGTATAGATGCAAAAATCTTAGATAAAATCTTAGCAAAACAATTACAGCAAATTATTGCTAGGATAATGCATTATGCCCATGTGAGATTTTTCCTAGGAATGCAGCATTGGTCCAATATTAAGATAAATATTAGTATAATTAATTAAATCAATAATAAACCTAACAGAAATCATATGATTATATCAATAGATGCTGAAAAAGCTTTTGAGAAAATACCGTACCCATTCTTATTGAAAACACTAGAGAGGGACAGAGAGGTGGCACAGTGGATAAAGCACTAGCCCTGGAGTCAGGAGTACCTGAGTTCAAATCTGGCCTCAGATACTTAATAATTACCTAGCTGTGTGGCCTTGGGCAAGCCACTTAACCCCCATTTGACTTGCAAAAAACTAAAAAAAACAAAAACAAAAAAACCCAAATTAGATAATTTTGATTACATTAAATGAAAAAAAAGCTTTTTCACAGATAAAACCACTGTATCCAAGAACAAAAGAAATGTAGTAAATTGGGAAATAATTTTTACAACTAGTATTTCAGACAAAGGACTCATATCTAAAATATTCAGGGAACTGAGTCAAATTTTTACAAGAACAAGTCAATACCCAATTGACAAATGGCCAAAGGATATGCAGAGACAATTTACAGATGAGGAAATCAAAATGATCTATGCTCAAAAAAATTGCTCTACATTGCTACTTATTAGAGAAATGAAAATTAAAGCATCTCTGAGGTATCACCTCACACATCTCAGACTGGCCAATATGATCAGAAAGGACAATGATTAATGATGGAAGGAATGAGGGAAATCTGGGACACTAATACATTGTTGGTTGAGCTGTGAACTCATCTAAGCTTTCTGGAGAGCAAATTGGAATTAAGCCCAAATGGCACCAAAAATGTGCATACTGTTTGATCCAGCAATACCACTACTGGGTCAATACCCTGAAGAGATTATGGAAAAGGGTAAAAGCATCACTCGTTCAAAGAATATTCATAGTAGCTCTGTTTGTTGTGTGGCAAAGAATTGGAAATTAAGTGAATGTTCTTCAGGTGGGGATGAACTGATGCTAAATGAGATGAGCAGAACCAGAACATTGTATACCCTAATAGCAACATGGGAGTGATGATTAACCTTAATGTAATTACTCATTTCATCAGTGCAACAATCAGGCACAATTTTGTTGTAGCTGTGAAGGAGAATACCATCTGTATCCACAGTTTGAATAAAGACCAAAGACTATTACCTTTAATTATTTTTAATGTCTTTCATAACACCAACATGATGCTGATATCTATACTAGGGAGAACCAACACAAAGAAAATCATAGATTAATCTCCTTAATGAATATTGATGCGAAAATCTTAAATAGAATTTTAGCGATGAAACTACAGGCAGTTATTAACAGGCTAATACAACACGATGAGGCTAGATTTATTTCAGGCAGTTAGTGATGGTACAACATTAGTGAAACGCTCAACAAAATTAAACATATCAATGACAAAACCAACAGAAACCATATAACTGTTTGGAGAGATGCTGAAAAGTCCTTTGATAAAATACAACATTTATCCTATTATCACTAAAAAGTTTATTCATAAATGGAGTTTTTCTTAAAATCATAAATAGTACCTACCTAAAACATCAACAAATATTGTATTAATTGAATTAAACCTACAGCATTTAAAATAAAATCAGGGGTGAAGCAAGGTTGCCTATTATCACCATTACTATTCAATATAGTATGGAAATACGCTGGGGTCTGATCCTTGGTTTATCATTGGCCAAGATCTTGCCTATGCAGTCTAGGCCTTGCCTTTGCATAGATTTGTTTCCTCCTTTATATCTAAGTTCTACCTATGCAATGATTTATTTCCAACCCAGTCCTGTCTTTTGCCCCAGGGTTCAGACTTTGTTTGGGTACTGGCTTGCTATATACAGAAATTCTATCAGTACCAATAAGAGCAGAAATGGTAACTGAAGGAATTATAATTGGCAACGAGAAAGCAAAACATTCCCTCTTTGCAGATGATATGATGGTATACCCAGAGAACATGAGAAAAGTCATTTTAAAAATCCTTGAAACAATGAACAAATACAACAAAGTAGCAGGACATAAAATAAACCCATATAAGTCATCAACATTTCTACATATACGAACAACAAATTATAAGAGTAACAGATAGAAAGATAAATTTCACTTAACTGTAGAAAATATTAAATACTTGGGAATCTATATCCTAAGATAAACCCAGAAACTATGTGAGCATAATTATAAAGAACTCATAATCAAATGTCAGATCTCAATAATTGGAAAATTTTCAAATGATCTTGATTAGGTAAAGTTATTATAATAAAAATGACAATTCTTCCCAAATTAATTAACTTATTAAGTGCCATACCAATCAAACTACCAAATAACTATTTTAATAACCTAGAAAAAATTAGTAACAAAATTCTTCTGGTGTAACAAAAGAGCAAGAAAAGCAAAGGAACTGATGTAAACAAAAATGTAAAAGAAGATGGCCTAACTCTAGCAGATCTAAAACTATACTCTAAATCAAAATTTATCAATAGTGTCTGTTACTTGTTAAGAAATAAAGTAATGGCTCTGTGGATTATGATAGGTTCAAAAGAAACTGCAGTAAATCACTACAGCAACCCACTATTTGAGAAATCCAAAGACATCAATTTCTGGGACAAGAACTTACTATTTGTCAAAAAATGTTGGCAAAACTGGAAAATAGTATTGCAAACAAAATTTGGCATAGATTCTTGTCTCACATGCTATATCTAAATCAGGTCAAGATGGGTACAAAATTTAGATATGTAGAATGGCATCACAGATAAATTATTAGTTCAAAAATACATTTATGAGAAAACAAGAATTAGACCCCATTATAAACTGCAAAATGAATGATTTTGACTCTATTAAATTATAAAGTTTTGCAATAATAAAATAAATGCTGCCAAACTTAGACAGAAAGCAGAAATTTGGGAAACAATCCACACAACTATGAGTTCTGATAAAGTCTAATTTCTAAAAATATATAGAGAATTGCATCAATTTTTTAAAGTCACATGAAATTCCCCAACTGATAAATGATAAATGATTTGAACAAATGATATTCAAATGAAGAAATTAAAGGTATATATAATCATATGCAGAAAATGTTCCAATTCATTATTGATTAGAGAAATTCAAATTAAAATGGCAATGAGGTATCATCTCACACATATTAGATAAGCCAAAATGAGAAAATGGGAAGATGATCAATGTTGAAGAGGTTGTTTGAAGCCTGGGACATTGATGTATTGCTGCTTGAATTGTAAATCAATCCTGGAGAGCAATATGGAATTATGTCCAAAGAGCACTAAAACTGTTCATACCCTTTGACCCAGAAATTCCAATTGTAGGTATATATCCAGATGAAATTATAAAAAATGGAAAAAAAGTCTTACATATTTCAAAATATTCATAGCAACTCTGTTTACAGTGACAAAGAACTGGAAATTGAGTGGATGCCCATCAACTAGGGAATGACTAAAGTTATGTTACATGAATACTATTGTACAATAAAAAAACCCATAAATGATAGGACTCTAGAGAAGCATGGATTAATTTGTGGGATCTGATGATGGGCAAAGGGAGTAGAACCAAGAGTACAATATACACAACAATAACAGCATTATGAGATGAACAATCTTGATGATAGTAACTCCCGTTAGCTGTCCATAGAGTCAGAACAAGCATCACTGGCTATAGACTATATTATCCCCATTGGGATTTAAAAAAATATAAAATAAAACACACAGAAAACAACACACTTCTGAATCTGATAAACATTTAATAAAAATTATCTCTTATGTATCATTTTTCCTTAATCCTAATTTTAAATATTTTTTAATTTGCAAATATATTTATCAAAATACGTATGTAAAATGGTAACCTGTGTGCTCCCTGCTGAGGGGAGGAGTGTGGGAAGGGAGAGTAATCTTGTAACTTGGAAATATGAATGTACATATAGATGAAAATAATAAAATAAATTTAAAATACATGTTGTCGTTGATCAATGAACTGCTGAGTGGAGTTCAGACCATTACATTTGATCATAGCACGGTGTTGTTGTTAATATTTGCAATATACTGCTCACTTCGCTCAGCTCATGCTCATCATTTCTTACTGAATAGTAGTATTCTATTAAAGTAATAAATCATAATTTGTATGCTCTTTTACAAATTGATGGACCTTCACTCAATTTGTAAATATTTACCACATCAAAAGGAACTTCTGTTTATATTTTTGTATATGTGGGTCTTTTCTCCTTTTGGTTAGTCTCTTTGGCACACAGTTGTGGTATAGTTAGCTCAAAGGGTAAGCATAGTTTTATATCTCTTTCTGAAAAATTCCAAATTGCTCTCCAGAATGGTTGGATTGGTTCATGATTTGCCACATCTCCTCCAATATTGTTCATTTTCCTTTTTGTCTTAATTTCCAATATTACAGATATGAGGTGGTTCCTCAGAGTTAATTTCCATTTCTTTAATCAAAAAGAATTTAGACAATTTTTTCATATGACTTTTTATAATTTTAATTTCTTCATCTGAAAACAATCCATTATATAATTTGTTCATTTTTCATCTAGAGAATGACATGTATTCTTATACATTTTGCTTAGTTAATTATATAATTTAGAAATGAGTCCTGTCCTGAATTCTGACTCTAAAAATTATATCTAGTTGTCAAAATTCCTTCTACTTTTGGTTGTCTTGGTTTTGTTTGTCCAAAAGTACTTTAAGTTTAAAGTAATCAGATTTATCCATTTGGCTTTAAAATTTTCTCTTTTTCATGTTTGCTCATAAATTTCTCATCTTCCCATGAACCCAATGAAATATTTCCTGGTCTATAGTATTTCTCTTTATGTCTAATTCCTGTGTTATTTTGATTTACTTAGACTGTGAGATGTTGGTCTATGCCTAGTTTCTGCCATTGTATTTTCCATTATTCCCAGCAGTCAAATAATAAGTTCTTAACTCAGAAACTGGAGCCTTTGGTTATTTCACACAGTAGATTACAATAGTAAATTATTATACTTTTTGGAACCCAGTCCATTCAATTGGTCCACCACTCTATTTCTTAGCCAATACCAAACAGTTTTGATGGTTACTGTTTTCAAATATATTTTATATCTGCTATCATCAAAATAACTTTCTTTGTATTTTAAAGTCTCTATATTCTTGAATTTTTTGGTTTTTTTCCAGATGAATTTTGTTACTATTTTTTCTGACTCAATAAAATCATTTTAGTTAGATTGGTAAGACAATGAAAAAGTAATTTAATTTCCAAAGGACTGTTAGTTTTATTATATTAAATTGGCCTACCCATGTAAAATTGGCATTTTCCATATTATGTAAATCAGTCTATTTTATGTGAAAAGTGTTTTGTAATTATGTTCATTAAAACTCTTTGGTTCATCTTGGCAGGTAGAATTTTTGTCAATTTTTTTTAAGTTGCTTACTATTCCCTTTAATGGAACCACTTTTTTTATCTCTTGCGGCTGTGGTTTGTTAGTATTATAGCCCTAAACTGATGATTTATGTGAGTTTATTTTACATCCTGCAACTTGTTTCAAGTTTTTTTTAGTTGTATGTCAATGATTCTCTAAGTATTTAATGTCATTTGCCAAAAAAGTTGATAGCTTAGTTTCTTCATTGTCTATTCTAGATGGAACCTCTAATATAATATTGGAAATAATTATTGCTTGTTCTGATTGCATACAATGCTTTCTTATGGTTTAAGATAACTATTGCTTATCATTTTAAAAAAAAGTACATTTATTCCTCTGCTGTCTAATGTTTTTAATAAGAAGCATTGTATTTTGTCAACAATATTTTTCAGAATATATTGAGATAATCATAGATATCTATTAGTTTTAGGAATGATATGGTGACATAATAATATTTTTCTTGACAGTGTTCTATACCTGCTTTCCTAGTCTAAATCCTATTTGTTCATAGTGCATTAGATTAGGGATAACTTGCTGTAATCTCTTGGTTAATAATTTACTTAAAATTTTGCACCAATATTAATTAGGGAAATTGGTCTATAATTTTCATAGTTTTTAACTCATCCTGGTTTAGGTCCAGATTTGATTATATAACTATATATTGACTACCTAATCTTTTAAAAATATTTTATATATATTAGAAGTTCATTGTTTTTAAATGTTTGATAAAATTCAGTTGTGAATCCATCTGATATTGGAGAGCTTTTCTTGTGGAATCCCTTGATGACCTGTTCAATTTCTTTTTCTGAAATAGGATCATTGAAATATTTAATCTTCTCTTGATATGGATAGTTTATATTTTTTTATAGATCTGCATTCATTTCACTTAGATTGTCAGGTTTATTAGCATACAGAAGAGCTAAACATCTCTGAATTTTTATTTTTCTTTTCTCCCCTTTAGAGATTAATTGATCCTTTTTTCCACACTGGTAATTTGGTTTTCTTTCTATCACTTTTATTCAAAATAATCAAAGGTTTATTATTTAAAAAGATTTAGTTTTATTTTATTGAATAGTTTTTTTGCACTCAGTTTTATTAATCTCTCCCTTGATTTTCAGTTTTTTTTTTAAATTTGGTATTCAATTGAAGATTTTTAATTTATTCTTTTTCAAATTTTTTAATTGTATACTCAATTCATTGATTTCTTCTTTCTGTATTTTATACATATAAGACTTTAGAGATATAAAATTTCCCCTTATTACCATGTTGCTACATTTGCACATGCTTTCGTATATTTTCCTTGTCTTGTATAAAATTATTTCTCTGATTTCTGGTTTTAATCACATACTTTTTTCGAATTAAGTTATTAATTCCCCAATTATTTTTCCATCTTTGTATAGTCCATTATTATAGGCAATTTTTATTGTCTTATGATTTGAAAGGATGCATTTACTATTTTTTATTTTTGTCTTTCAGCATTTGATTGTTAGGTTTATTAACTAATACATGGCCAATTTTTGTGTAGGTGTTTTTTACCATTGAGAAAAAGATATATTATTTTTAAATTGAATGACAATATATTTTATTCAATTTTCTCCAGAGGTCTAATATATCTAATTTTCTCTAAAAATACATTCATCTTCTTAACTTGTTTATTTTGTGGTTAGGTTTATCTAGCTCAAGGAGGGAGGTTGGGATTTCCCACAAACATACATTTGTTTTCTATGTTTTCCTATAAAACATTTAACTTCTCCTCTAAGAATTCGATGTTATTTCACATAGAGTATATAGATTTAATATTGATATTACTTCATTGTCCATGTTACTTTTAGGAAGATGTAATTTCCTTCCTTACCCATTTTAATTAGATCTATTTTTTGTTTCTACTTTGTCTGAAGTCAAGATTACTTCTTTTTGCTTTTTAACTTTTAGCAAAAGCATAATATATTCTGCTCAAGACTTTCACCTTTTCTCTGTGTGCATTTCTTAAAATGCATTTCTTTTATACAACGTATTATAGTATTCTGTTTTTGTCCACTCTGCTATCCATTTCCATCTTATGGGAGACTTCATTCCATTTCTGTTCACAGTTCTGATTACTAACTCTGAATTACTTTCTATCATCTCTCCCCCTTAGTTACACTTTCTTTCTCTTTTGCATCATCCTTCCTTGACAGTGTTTTGCTTCTGACATCTATTTCCTTCAGTATGACCTTCCCTCTATCAACCCCTCCTTTCCTTTTATTTCCCTTTCCCATCCTAATTCCTATCAGAGTAATATAAATTGCTCTACCCAAATGAGTGTATATATTATACCCTCTTCTAACGACATCCAATGAGAGTGGATTCAAGCAATGTCATCCCCTCCCTTATTTCCCACTACTCTTGGTCCTCAGTGCCTTGGCATGTAATGTAATTTGCCCTGTCTGCATACCCTTTTTCTTTTGTCAGAACAAACCTTTGATGTTGTTATTCTTTTCTTCATTATATCATTACATTAAAATCAACCTATGGCTATATACTCTGTCAGAGAACATTCCTTATAAAATAGATCCTGTTCTCAAGAGTTACAAAGGTGGGGGGGCTAGGTGGCATAGTAGATAAAGCACTGGCCCTGGAGTCAGGAGTACCTGGGTTCAAATCCGGTCTCAGACACTTAATAATTACCTAGCTGTGTGGCCTTGGGCAAGCCACTTAACCCCGTTTGCCTTGCAAAAACAACAAAAAAAAAAGAGTTACATAGTGATATAAACCATTTAATTTTATTGTATATATATATATATATATATATTACTTTCCTATTAACATTTTTATGCATCTCTTGATGTAGATTGAAGTTTCTGTACCACTCTACTCTTTTCATCATTAAAGTTTAAAATCCTCCATGCAATTGAACGTCCATCTTTCACCCTAAAATTAAGTGCTGAATTTGGCAGTGTAGTTGATTCTTGGCTGTAATTCAAGTTTCTTTTTCTTCAGAATATTATATTATAAATGCTAGTATCTTTTAATTTTATAGCTACCAAGTCCTGTGTAATCCTGAATGTGACTCCTTGGTTTTTGAATTGTTTCTTTCAGGTACTTACCAAATTTTCTCCTTAATCTTATAATGCTATCAACCTAACACTATATTTACATCTCAATTTGGTATTAATGTTCTAGTATTCCTAGTATTACTGCTATTGCTACTATTACTGCTGCTACTGGTGCTGTTATTATTGCTGCTACTGCTGCTCCTATTGCTCCTTTTGCTACTATTACTATTGTTATCACAGGTGGTGCTGCTGCTGTTGCTGATGATAATTTTATAAATAATAAAAATTATTGGCAGCATGAAGCTAGCATGATCCTAGAGCTTTTCCCTACACAACCTAATATGAACTATATATGTAGACATTAAAGCTACAGATCCCATCAAAGAAAGCTGAGATGAAAACAAGTTTTCAAATGTGGACATTGTGAAGGATCTTCTGTGAAATTCTGTCTCTTTGAGGGAAAAGGGGAAATAAATCCCAGCTAGGCAAGAGAGTAGGAAAGTCAGCAGGAGGCATTAATGTGTACATTATTCTCTTGGTTCTACCCCCTTCACTCAGCATCAGATACCTTCTCATTCCATGCTTCTCTAGAGACTGACCATTCATGATTTCTTATAGAAAAATATTAATCCACATTATTCATATAGCCACAGTGCAGTCCATATCCCAACACTTTCAGAACAGTATAGTTGCACCAGCTATATATAGTAAGCCAATACCCAAACCAAGTCTGAACATTGGGGCAATCACTGCATAGGTAGAACTTAGATATAAAGGCAGAAATAAATCTCTACAAAGGCAAGGCCTGAACTGCATAGGCAAGCTCTTGGCCAATGACAAGACAGGGTCAGACCCCAGCATCACCATAAAAAAAACTTGGGTCTATACTCCCTATATTCCAGGAACAGAGTTCAAACAATTAATATGAGTAAAAAGAGCCAAAGGGCACCTACAGAAAGTTGTAATACATCTAAAGATGATAACAATGCCACCTCTGAAGAAGAAAGTAGGGAAAAACTACATACAGGGGAAGTCTCAAAAGTGTCTAGGAGTTGAAATAAAATTTAAAAGTTTATAGAAGAGCTTTAAAAATAATTTGAAAACAAAAGAGAAAAAGTATAAAATCAGAAAAAAAGAAATGAAAGTCATGTAGTAAAATTATCAAAATTGGCCAAATAAATCAAATCCTTTAAAAGTAAAAATAACCAACTGCAAAATGTATATATTTCTACAAAAAATAAAAAGGACCATCAGAAAAAGGAATACAATTCATCTAAAACTCAAATTAATCAACTGAAAAGGTAAAGCAACTGACCTAAAAGCAAAATTATCCATCTGGCAAAGGAAATGCAAAAGCTAATTGAAGAAAATAAAGCCCTAAAGACTAGAATTGGACAAAAGAAACCAAGCAATCTTTAAGACTATAAGATTTCATCAAAGAAAATTAAAAAGCTGAAAACATTTGAATAAAAAATAAATTACCTTTTAGGAAAAACAAAGGACCTAGAAAATAAATCCCGGAGAGATAATTTACAAATTATTGGACTACCAGAAAGCCTAGGTCAAAAAAAAAAAAAGAGTCTGGAATCTATCTTTCAAGAAATTATCAGGAAAAACTTCAAATCTGCTAGAGAAAGAAGACAAAATAACTCCTCCAGATCCAGGATATAACCTCCAAGGGTTATAGCCAAATTCCATAATTTTCATTTTATGGAGAAAGTACTGCAAGCAGCCAAAAAAGAGAGATTTAAATATAATGGAAACACAGTTAGACTTACACAGGATTTATCACACTCAACACTGAAGGACCTGGAATACCATATATTGTAGGGCACAGAACCTTGGATTACAACCAAGAATTTATTAGATATTATATATCTAAATTCAGCATGTTCTGTCAGGGAGAAACAAGAATGGTCAATGAAGTAGAGGGCTTTATAGCACTCATATAGCACTGTGGCTATATGAAATAGAGGGCTTTCAAAATTTCTGACAAAAATGTCAGAAATGAACAGAGAATTCACTCTCCAAATACAAGACTCAAAAGATATATAAAAGGTAAATGGAAAGAGGAAAAATAGCAGAATAAATAATAGTCAAGCATATAAAATTGTATACAACACTACAAAATGTAGCACTTCGTACTTAACTCTTGAGAAATGCATTTCTCTTAAAGGTTTGAATATAGTTAAAGAGATTGCATTTAGAAGATAGGGGTGTGGTTGTTTCTTGTATTTCCATTGAAGAGGACCAAGATCACATGACTATTTCTGAGACAAATAGCCCAGGTGAAAAGCTGGAGTGTTTTCTCTAAATTTCTCACATTTCCTTTGACCTACTTTAATTATGTCTTGTTCATAGAGTTCAGCACCTTCTCTGATGCTGTACTATCCTGAGTCAGTAACTCCCATATCTTTCAATCAACTGTAAAGTTCTAAAAGGTGATGTTCAGAGTGTTCCAGTGCTAAGATTACTTAAAGATTCTATAATTAATTACATTGAAAGTGACTTTGCTAGATACTTAGAGGTTTATAGTACCATAGGGCAGAGGGTGGAAACCTACTTAGAAGGGTTGGACATAAAGAGATAAGGAAGAAATAATATCTTAATCCACATTTTAGTTAACCATGATTGGAGAGCTAAAGGAGGGGAGTCTTGGGGAGAATATGCTTGGAGTGGCATACAAATGGTAAATGAAATGATTTGACATTACTTGATGGTTTGGTCATGAGCCTTCTTCCATGGAGGGTACTTGAAAATGGTGAATGATATAAAATGATTATACTTTGTTGTGATTCATGATTCTTGAGAAGTGTATATTGAGAAAGAAGAGGGCAGGTACTTAGTGATTATGGGTCAGTGCTGCTTATGAAGCAATTATTCAATCATTAATTAATGATTTTTTGATTGATAGATCTTCCAGGTCAGATAAAAGGAGTACAATTTGATAAAAGGCATGAAAGTACAAGAAAGAGTTAATACAGTGAAAACATAAAAAGGAGAAGGTTAGGCATAAGTTGATGAATAAAATGAGGTGAAGAGGCACAAAGATCTATTGAAATAGAAGGAAAGAAGGGAAGGTGAGAAAACAGAAAAATTCTAATCAATAGATTTTACCCAGAAAGAGCATATGATACATTCACACATGGGTGTACAAATCTATCCTAATTTACAGGGGTAAGGGGGGGGGGGCTAGGGAAAGAAAAGGGAAGAAGGGACTGAAATAAGGGAATATGAAAGTGTAAGTGAAAATAAATTGAAAGTTAAAATTTAAGGGAAAATTAAAGAAGAAAGAGTGAAATTTTGGTGAGAGGAATAAGAGGGAAGGAAAGTAAAAAAGTATAAAGGGGGAAACATACCATTGAGGGAAATAAAGAATTAGGAATCTTAACAATACATGTGTATGTGATGAACTCTCCCTTAAAACAGAAAGGGATAGCAGAATGAATAAAATACCAGAATGCAGCACTATATCAATATTTATTAACTAATTAATTAATTTATCTATCTATTTTCATCCATGCACACATATATATTTCTAAGTTAAAAAATTGTCTTGCACCCTCCCTTTTCATCCTCCTTCCCTCTACAGTGAAGAATCAGGTTAGCATTGTGCACACATTTTTTTAGGTTTTTGCAAAGCAATAGAGTTAAGTGGCTTGCCCAAGGCCACACAGCTAGGTAATTATTAAGTGTCTGAGACTGGATTTGAACTCAGGTACTCCTGACTTCAGGGCCAGTGCTCTATCCACTGGGCCACCTAGCAGCCCAATACACACATATTTTTGATAAACATGCTTACAGATTAGTTATTTGGGGTATGAGTAATTAGGATTCTGGGAAAGAGATGCATAAGAAATAAATTTTATTAAGTGTTCATCAGATTCTGAAGGGTTGTTGTTGTTGTTGTTGCATGTGTGTCTGTGTGTGTGTGTGTGTGTGTGTGTGTGTTTTGTTTTGTTTTGTTTTGTTTTGCTTCTCTTCCACTGGATAGAAATAACATTGTCCATAGCAAGTCTAATACAGTTGTCCTAGCTCTTTGGACTGCTGAAAGGAGCTGCTTCCATCAAAGATGTTCATCTCACAATGTTGTTGTTAATGTGTACATTTTTCTCTTGGTTATACTTCCTTCACTCAGTATCAGCTCTCATAAGTCTGTACATACTTCTCTGGAGTCCAACCATTTATGATTTCTTGTAGAAAAATAGTATTCCAAAGTATTCATGTACCAAAACTTGCTTAGCCATTTCCCCAATTGCTGAACATCCCTCAATTTCCAGTTCTTTGCCACTACAAAAAGAGCTGCTATGAATATTTTGGAACATGTAGGGCTTTTCGCTTCTTTTATAATTTCTTCTAGATACAAAACTAGAATTATAATTGCTGTTTCAAAGAACATGAACAATTTTATTGTTCTTTCCATATTGCTCTCCAGAAAGGTTAGATCCATTCACAACTTCATAAATAATGCATCACTATCCCAATTCTCACAGAACCTCTCCAACATCTTCCCTTTTTCTCATCTTGACCAATTTGATAGGTTGGAGGTGATAGCCCTTTACTGTTTTAATTTGCATTTCTTTCATCAATAAAGATTCAAGGTATTTTTTTTATCTGATTATATATAATTTTGATTTCTTCAGTTTAAAATTGTTTGGTCATGTCTTTTGACAATTTATCAATTGGAGAATGACTTGTAACCTTATAAATTTGATGCAATTCTCCATTTTAGAAATGAGACAGAACTCCTGTTTCTGAAGATTGTTTCCCGGTTTTCTGCTTTCCTTCTAATTTTGACAATATTGAATTTATTAGTGCAAAATTGTTTTTAATTTAATATTGTCAAAATATTTCATTTTTCAGTTTTTAATGTGCTCAAAATCTTTTTTGGTCCTAAATTTAATCCTCTTTCCATGGATCTGATAGAGTATTTCTTGGTCTATTTATTTATCTATGGTGTAACTCTTTAAGTTTAAATCATGTACCCATTTTGACCTTTATTTGATATAAGGTGTGAGATGTGGATCTACATTTAGTTTTTGCCATACTATCTTTCAGTTTTCCTATCAAATTTTGTCAAAAATTGAGTTCTTATTACAGAAGCAAATGTCTTTTGCTTTGCCAGATAGTAGATTATTGTAGTCATTTAATGTGATTTCCTTTGATACTATCCTAATCCACTAATCCATTAATCTATTTCTTAACAAGTACCAAACAGTTTTGATTACTGCAACTTTACAGTATTGTTTTAGATCTTGTAGAGCTAGGCCACCTTCCTTTACCATTTTTTTAATCAGTTCCCTTGCTATGCTTATCCATTTTTGCTCCAAATGAATTTTATAACTATTTTTTCTAGCTCAGTAAAGAAACAATTTAGTAGTTTGATTGGTTTGGCATGGAATAATTAATTTAATTTGAGTAAAATTGTCATTTTTATTATATTGGCTCTACCTAAAAATAATCATTTGACATTTTTCCAAGTATTGAGATATGACTTTATTTGGACAAGAAGTGCTTTATAATTGTGTTTATCAATATGTTGTCTATATGAAACACATTTGAAGCAGAGAGAGATATGCACAGGGTAAAGGTAAAAGCCTGGAGCAAAATTATGCTTCAGCTGAAGTTAAAAAAAATCTGAGTAGTGAACCTGATCTCAGTAAAAGCAAAAGCAAAATTAGATTTCATTAAAAGGACTAAGAAAGGAAACTACATCTTCTTAAAAGGCACCATAGGCAATGAAGATATAACATTATAAAATATATATTCACCTAGTGGAAAAGCATCCAAATTATTACAGAAGCTGAATGAATTAAAAGGAGACATAGAGGGACGGCTAGGTGGTGCAGTGGATAGAGCATAAGCCATGGAGTCAGGAGTTCCTGAGTTCAAATCTGCCCTCAGATACTTAATAATAACCTAGCTGTGTGGCCTTGGGCAAGTCACTTAACCCCATTGCCTTGTAAAAATCTAAAAAAAGGAGACACAGGTAGCAAAACTTTAATAATGGTGAACCTCAACTTACCTCTTTCAGAGCTACATAAATATAACCGCAAGATCAACAAGAAGGAACGAAAGAAGGTGATAAAATCTTAGAAAATGTCTATATCATAGACTTATGGATTAAAGTTAATGGGGGATAAAAAAAGAATATATCTTTCTCAGCAGTATATGACAACTATACCAAAACTGACCATGTACTAGGGCAGAAAAACCTGACTATCAAATTCAGAAAGTCAGACATATTAAATCATACTTTGCAGATTATGATGCAAAAAAAGTTACTTATAATAAAGGGTAATGGAAAGATAAACCAAAAATTTATTGGAAACAATAACAATTTTAAAAGAACAAGTGCATCAAACAATAAATCATGGAAAAATCAATCACTTTGTCTGAGAAAATAACAGGGAGACATCATACCAAAATTTCTGGGATTCTTCCAAATTAGTTTTTATGAGAAATATCTTATCTCTAAATGCTTGTATGGAGAAAATATAGAAAAACAAGATCAATGAATTGAGTGTGAAACAAAGAAAGCTAAAAACAAAACCAAATTAATAATTCCCAATTAAATACCAAATTAGAAATTCTGAAAATCAAGAGAGAAATTAATAAAATTGAAAGCAAGAAAATTACTGATCTAAAAAATAAAACTAAGATTGGGGTTTATGAAAAGCCAATAAAATAGATCTACCTTTGTTTGATCTGATTTTATAAACAAAAGAAGAAAACCAAATTAGCATTATCAAAAATAAAAATTTCCTACCAAGGAGGAGGAAATTAAAGAAATAATCTGAAGCTATTTTGCACAACTGTGAGCCAATCAACTTGGTAACCTGAATGAAATGGTTGAATATTTATTAAATCCAAACTATGCAATTTAACAGAAAAGGAAATAAAATACTTAAATAATGCCATTGTAGAATAAGAAATTGCAGAAACCATCAATAAACTTCCTTGGAAAAAGCATCCAGCTCCAGATGGATTTACAAGTGTCTTCCACCAATCATTGAAGGAACACAAATAAATTTTACATAAACTATTTTAAAACTAGGAGAAGAAAGAGTTCTGACAAATTCATTTTATGATATTAGTATGGTACTTCTGCCTAAAGTTGGAAGAAACAAAACAAAGAAAATTATAAAGCATCTCCTTAACAAACATCAATTAAAAAACTAAAATAAAATGTTAAGAAAGATTACAAATTATTACTACCATAATATAGACTATATATCAAATAGATAGGGAGGGTTCAATAGCGGAAAACTCAACATAATTGAAAATAACAATAATAAAACCAATAGAAATCCTATGAATATCTCAATAGATGCTGAAAAAAATTGATGATACAATATCCGTATTAATATTCATTCATTTAAAAAATACTAGAGAAAATAGGAATAAATAAATTTCCTTAAAATAATAGGTAGTATCTATCTAAATAAATATTATTTGTAATGTGGATAAACAAAGAGCATTTCCCAAAAGGTCAGGGATGAACCTTTGCTCTTCAATATAGTTTAAGAAATGTTAGTAATTTAAAAATATATATGTGTATATAGATGTAGAAAAAAAGAATATCAATGGAACTGATAAAAAATGTAAAGGAAGGTAGACTGATTCTATTAGATCTAAAATTATAGTTTAGAGTACCAATCATCAAAACTGCCTGATTTTACCTGGAAGTTTTACCTGATGGTATTCCCATCAAAATTTATAATAATAAAATTAAAAAAAAAGAAAAGAAAAAAATAAAGCAATGGATCAGTGTATTAGTATAGGTTCAAAAGAAATATTCTTGGGGTAGCTAGGTGGTGCACTGGCCCTAGAGTCAGGAGTACCTGAGTTCAAATCTGGCCTCAGACACTTAATAATTATCTAGCTGTGTAACCTTGGGCAAGCCACTTCACCCCACTGCCTTGTAAAAAAAAAAGACATAAAAAAAGAAAAAAAGGAAATAGTCATAAATGTCTATAATAATCTTCTGTGAGACAAACCCAAAGACACTATCTTCTGTTATAAGTACTCACTATTTGACTGGGAAAAGTGGAAAACAGTATGTCATTAGCTAGGCAAAGATCCATATCTCATATCATATACCAAAATAAGGTCAAAAGGGGTAAAGGATTTAGCCATAAAAGGCAATAGGCTTTAGACCTTAGAACCTAAGACCACAGACAATAGACCAATTAACAGATCAAGAAATACTCTATCTCTCAGATATATGGAAAGGGAAGAAAATTTTTGACCAAGGAATATATAGACTAGGTGACAAATGGCAAAATGGATGATTTTGACAAAATTAAAGCAAATTTTGCATTAAAAATCAATGCTGTCAAAGTTAGAAGGAAAACATAAAACTGGGAAACAATTTTCACAGCTGGGATTCTGAGGCTTCATTTCTAAAACATATAGAGAATTCCATCAAATTTATAAGGTTCCACAAATGAAAATTAGTGAAAGGATATGATAGATAATTTTCAAATGGAGAAATTAAAGCTATATATAATCATATGAAAATTGTTCCAATCATTACTGATTTTAGAAAGGCAAATTGAAGCATATTAGATTCCACCTCACACTTATCAGATTAGCTAAGAGGAAAAAAGGAAAAATTATCAATGTTGTCTAATGCACTTTTAAAAAATTTTCATCCATTTGTACATGAATATTTCAAAATTACATAATTTCCCTAAACTCTTCCTTCCCAACCCCCTCCCCTCAGTAGGGAAGAGTCAGGTTAGCATTTTACATACATATTTTGTTAAACAAATTTACAAGTTGTCAATTTTTGCCTTGAGGAATTAGAATTAAGGGAAAGACATTACATAAGGGAAACTTTTTATAAAGTGTTGATCAGATTTGGTAGGGATGCTTTCTGTGTGTTTTTTTTTTTTGTCTTGTTTTTCTTCTTCTGGTTGGGTATAATATAGTCAGTAACCAGTCTAATACAATTTTCCAACATCTCTAGACTGTCAAGAGGAGTTGTCCATCAAGAATGTTCATCTCATAATGATGGCGATGTGTACATTGTTCTCTTGACTCTCCTCCCTTAGCTCAGCATCATATCCATAAGTCATTTCATGTTTCCCTAGAGTCCAACCATTTATGGTTCCTTATAAAACAATGATGTACCATACATACTAAGTTATGTACCATAACTTAGCCAATTTCCAATTCCATATCACTACAAAAAGCTGATATGAATATTTTGGAACAAATGCAATTTCTTCTGAATATAGACCTAGAATTGGAATTGCTGTGGCAAAGGGTATAAAAAGTTTTATTGCTCTTTGGGCATAGTTCCATCTTGCATTACAGAAAGGCTGGATCCATTCACAACCCCACCAGCAATGCATCGATGTCCCAATCCTCTCACAACCTCTCCAGCATACATAATCTTTCCTTTTTTTTTCTATCTGGGCTAATCAAATAAGTGTGAGATGATATCTCATTTTTGTTTTAATTTGTATTTCTCTAATCAATTGTGATTTGGAGCATTTTTTCATATGATTATATATAGATTTAATTTCTTCATTTTAAAACTAATTGTTCATGTCCTTTGGCCATTTTGCAATTGGGGAATGAATTGTGACCTATAAATTTGGTGCAATTCTATATATATTTTAAAAATGAGACCCTTACCAGAACTCTTGGTTGTGAAGATTGTTTCCTAGCCTTTTGCTTTTCTTCTAATTTTGGCAACATTGATTTATTGGTGCAATGCTTTTTTAATTTAATATAGTCAAAATCATTCATTTTGCACTTCTTAGTGTGATCTAATTCTTGTTTGATCATGAATTTATTCCTTTTCCATAGATCAGATAGAATATTTTTTGGTTTATTACTTTATCTGTGGTATTGCTCTTTACATCTAAATTCTGTACTTCTTTTGATCTTATTTTGGTACAGGGCATGAGGTATGGATCTAGGGCTAGATTTTTTTCATAGGATTTTCCAGTTTTGCCAATAATTTTTGTCAAATAGGGAGCTGTTATCTCAACAGCTGATGTCTTTGAGTTTGACAAATAGTAGATTGTAGTAGCTATTAACTGCAATTGTTTTGAACTTGTCTTAATCCACTGATCCATTACTCTATTCCTTAAACTATAATAGGCAGTTTTGATGAATGCTGCTTTATAGTATAGTTTGAGTCCTGGTAGAGCTAGGCCACCTTCCTTTATGTTTTTTTCCCATCAATTCCCTTGCTATTCTTGACCGTTTGTTGCTCCAGATGAGTTTTGTTATTAGTTTTTCTTGATCAGTAAAGTAGTTATTTGTTAGTCTGATTGGTATGGCACTGAATAAATAATTTAATTTGGGTAGAATTGACATTCTTCTTATGTTTTCTCGACCTAACCATGATCATGTGACATAGTTCCAAGTATTTATATCTGACTTTATTTGGGTGAGGAGAGCTTTATAATTGTGTTCATACAGTTTCTAGGATTGTCTTGGGAGGTAGATTCCAAAGTATTTAATTTGGTCTACAGTTCTTTAAAAAGGAATATTTCTTTCCATATCTTGTTCTTGGGCTTTGTTAGAAATGCTGATGATTTATGTAGGTTTATTTTATATCCTGCTACTTCGCTGAATTTGTTCATTGTTTCAAGGAGTTTTGTAAATGATTTTCTCTAGGTGTACCATCATAACATCTGAAAAGACTGAAAGTGTTGCATCCTCATTGCCAATTCTGATTCCTTCAATTTCTTTTTCTTCTGTTATTATTACTGCTAGTTTTTCCAATAATATATTGAATAGTAATGGTGGTAATGGCCATACTTGTTTTACCCTTGAATTTAGTGGAAATACTCTGAGTTTATTCCTATTAAATATAAGATTAGTTGATGGTTTTAGATAGACATTATTTATTATTTTAAGGAAAATTCTGTTTATCCCTAATTTTTCTCATTTTTTAAAAATAGGAATGAATCTTGTATTTTATCAAAGGATTTTTCAGTATCTATTGAGAAAACCATATGGTTTCTATTGGTTTTTCTATTGCTTTTTATAATTATGTTGAGTGTTTTCATAATGATGAACCATACCTGCCTGCTCTGTATAAATCCAAACTGATTATGATAATATTATCCTGGTAATAACATGTTGTACTCTCATTGCTAAACTTTTATTTAAGATTTTTGTCTTAGTATTCATTAGGGAGATTGTTTTATAATTTTCTTTGTTTGTTTTGGTTCTTAATGTCTAGGCATCTGCACCATTTTGGTGTCATTAAAAGGAGTTTGCCCGAACTCCTTCCTCTCCTATTTTAATAAAATAGTTTATGGAGAATATGAATTAATTGTTCCTTAAAGATTTGTAAGAATTCACTTGTAAGTCCATATGGACCTGGAGACTTATTCTTAGGGAATTTATTGTTGGTTTCTTCAATTTCTTTTTCTAAATTGGGGTTAAGTAATTTATTTCCTCTTCTGTTAATCTGTGCAGTTTGCATTTTTGTAAATATTCATCCATTTCACTCAAGTTGTCCAATTTAGTGTCATATAGTTCAGCAAAGAAACTCTGAATTATCTTTTTAATTTCCTCCTCATTGGTAGATAGTCCACCATTTTCATATTTTATACTGGTAATTAGGCTAGCTTCTTTCATATTTTAATCTTATTCTGATTAAAATTAACCTAAATTTTTGTCTATTTTGTTGATGTTTTCATGAAACTAACTCTTAGTTTTAATTATGAAAACAATGGTTTTCTTACTTTCTATTTTTTAATCTCTCCCTTGATTTTCAGAGTTTCGAATTTGGTATTTAATTGGGGTTGTTTAATTTGTTCTATTTATAGCTTTCTTAGTTACATACCCAATTCATTGATCTTGTCTTTCTCTATTTTATTCTTATAGGCATTTAGAAATAAAACGTTTCCTCTCAAAACTGCCTTGACTGCATGCCATAAATTTTGGTATGATGTCTCATTATCATTTCATTGGATATAATTATTTCTATTATCTGCTGTTTGACATACTAATTGTTTAAGATTATGTTAATTAATTTCCAATTATTTCATTGTTTAGCTTTCCCTGACCCTTTATTACATGTAATTTTTATTTCATCATGGTCTCAGAAGTGTGTATTTATTATTTCGGTCTTTCTGCATTTTATTTTAAGGCTTTTGTGCCCTAGTACATGGCTAATTATGGTGAAGGTGCCATGTACTACCGAGATAATGATACATTCTTTTCTGTCCCCATTAAGTTTTCTTCAGAGGTCTGTCATATCTAAGTTTTCTAGGATTTCATTCAGTTTCTTAATTTCATTCTTGTTAATTTTATTGTTAGATTGATCTAGTTCTGAGAGATGGAGATTGAGGTCTCCTGCTTTTAAAGTTTTTCAGTCTATTTCTCCTTGCTATTCATTCAGCTTTTTCCTCTAAGTATCTGGATGCTACAGCACCAGGTGCTACATGTTTAGTAATAATATAGCTTCATTATCATTGATTCCTTTAAAGAAGATGGAGTAACCTTGCTAATACCTTTTCATGAGATTTATTTTTGCTTTTACTTTGTCTAAAAATAGGATCCATATCCCAAATCTTTTTTTACTTTCCCTGAGACATAATATATTGTGCTCCAACCATTTACCTTTACCCTGTGTGTATTCTCTGCTTAAAATGTGTTTTTTGTAAACAATATATTGTAGGATTCTGTTTTTAATCCATTCTGCCATCCACCTGTTTTATGAGACAGTTCATCCCATTCACATTTGCAGTTATGATTACTAATTGTATATTTCCCTCCATGCTGGCTTTCTCCATTAATATTTATCCCTTTCCTTTTCTCTTATTTCTCCTCACCAAAATTTTACTACCTTTCCCCTTTTAATTTTCTTTTAGGAATTTAACTTGCAGGTTATTTTCACTTATAACTTCTTTCCCCTTTTATCAATCCCTTCTTCCCTTTTCCTTCCTGTTCCCAGTCCCCCCCCCCATTTCCTGTAGATTAAGTTAGATTTTTAAACCCAAGAGGGAATGTATCTTATTCCCTCATTAGGCCAAATCTATGCAACAGAATTTACTGAGCATTCACATTCTTCCTCCTTTTCCTCTAAAATTATAAATTTGGGGGTGGAGAGGTGGTGCAGTGGAAAGAGGACCAGCCCTGGAGTCAGGAGTACCTGAGTTCAAATCCGACCTCAGAAAATTAATAATTGCCTAACTGTGTGGTCTTGTCCAAGTCACTTAACCCCATTTACCTTGCAAAATTCTAAAAAAAAATTATAAATTTTTGTGCCTCTTCCTTTAGTCCTCTAATATTATTCATCAGGTATCATCAAACACAATTCAATTATTTGGTTGCTTGATAAACTCCTATTGTTATCAACATCAGCACAGATTGTTTACTTGATTGCTTACTTGATAGTATTGACTCAAATTGCTTCAAATTGTAATTATAATCATTTTTAACCTTACCCTATTTTCAAGTTTCTGTCAAGTACACACAGTCCTCCTTACAAGTCAAAATATTATCCAAAGTCATCTAATTTCTTGAACTATTTGTGCCCTTGACCAGGGCTATGTTCTTTCACAATTTATTCCCCTTCTTCACCCAGGTACTGATCACCTTAAGTGATCTCTAAGGGCTCTCCCCCTTTACTGCCCCCATCCACACACGCTCAGGCTGCTTATCCCCTTGTTAATGAAATACCAGAAGCTGATCTATTAGCTGTAAGAATCTTGAAGATTTCTAAGTACTGGGAGGCTCTAGAGGTCTCACTGAGAACTTTATAAATGATTGCAAGTAACAGAGACACTGCAGCTCATACTGCCCTCATTAGACAAGGTACTTAGCACCTCATGATTAAAATGAGTCATAGTATAATGAGAAACTTAAGTTGAAGTTAATATTCTTTCCTTTTTTTCTCTCAGGATTTTTTGTCTCAAACATAGTGATGGGATCTTGGACCTCGTCAATTGAGAGACAAGACCCAATTATATCCCTATCTTTAGGTTCATTCCATTCAATTATATTCTACACTCTAATTTTCCTTAGAGAAGTAAAGTTCTAAAGAATTAAAATTGTTCTATCTTCCCTTTTAGGGACTGACATTTATTTAAAAAAACTTTGTTTTTTCAGTCCCCTTTTTCATTTACCTTTTTTTTATGTAACTCTTCAGTCATGTCTTTGGTGACTGGATTCTCTGTTCAGTTCTGCTTCTTTGTGTTAGGAAATTCTGGAAGTCCTGTCTTTCAGTGAACATCCATCTTTTACCCTGACAGTATATGCTGAATTTTGCAGGACAGTAAACTCTGCATTTTAATCCCAGGTCCTTAGCTCTCCCAAATATGTTATTCCAACTCTTACAATCCTTAAAGACCAATAGGTCCTGTGTTAGTCTGATGTGCTCCCTTTGAATTTGAATTGTTTTCTTTTTTTGTTGTTTGCAATATTCTCTCTTTTATTTAATAATTTAGAATTTGGCTCTTACAGCCATTGGAGGTTTATCCTGGGGTTTCTTTCTGGTGGCATTCTGAGGATTCTTTCAATTGTTATATTGTTATCTGTTTTAGTACATTGGGGAAATTTTCTCTTATAATTTCATGCATGATGTTTTCCAGGTTCTTTTGTTGATCTAGACTTTATAGTAATCCAATGATTCGTAGATATCCTGGATCTGTTTTGCAGGTCATTTGTTTTCCCTATGAGATGAATATTCCCTCTTAAGAGTTAACATTACTAGTGAAGTCCTCTCAGGGTTAAAAATCTTTAAAATAAGGGTGTCCAGGTAGCACAGTGGATAGAGCACCGGCCCTGGAGTCAGGAATACCTGAGTTCAAATCTGGCCTCAGACACTTAATAGTTACCTAGCTGAGTGGCCTTGGGCAAGCCACTTAACTCCATTTGCCTTGCAAAAACCTAAAAACCAATTATTAAAACAAAGACAGACTATTACTCTGACTATTCTTAGAAGAGGGAGAGAGGCCTTGCATTCCCAGTCAGACAACCTCCCAATTCTGCTAGGGAGTGAATAGTGGACTATTGCCAGAAAGACCTTGCATTGATTCTGTTAGAGAGGGAAAGAGTGGAATACTTCCAGAGAAGAGACCTTGCAGTCTTAGTTAGCCACTTTTTTGATAATAGACTGTGAGAAGAGTAGTCTGCCTTTTCTTGTTTGATAAGTACTAAACTAAAGATATAGTAGAGTTTCTTAGAAGACCTTGCATACTCAGACATAATTGCTTTAACAGAAGTCCATTAGAAGTCTTCTGATACCCTTGCCATATGTATGGTGAGGTAATATTTTATGAAAGTCTTTTATTCTTCTCTTTGTTGTTGTTGGGATTTTTCACATAAAGATTGTAACTCTGAAAACCTTAACCCTAAAGGTTGGAAGAGGGGTGTTTAAGAAGGGGGAGAATCACGCTAGGCCATATTATCTTGCTTGACTGTCACCTTGGGGTGGCTCCTTGGTCTTCACTACCTTTGTGAGACTTGGAGTATTCCCATTTCTTTAGAAAAGACAAAATAAAATTTAGTCTTTGCTCAGAGGTATTTCTATATTTTTAAGTGGATTTTTATCCCACACACCTGGAAGGTACTTTACATTTTCTTCAATTTTTTAAAGCTTTTATTTTGTTTGATGAAATCTTGTTGTCTTGTAGATTCATTAGTTTTTAACTGTTCAATTCTAATTTTTAGGATTTTATTTTTTCCAATTAGCTTTTGTGTTTCCTTTTCCAGTTGGTTATTTCTACTTTTATGGAGTTGATTTCTTTGGTCAACATATCACAATTTTCCTACATTAACAATCATTTCTTTTTTTTAATTTAATATTTATTTATTCTCATTTTGTACAAACAATGTTTTTTATACATTAATAAAATATTCTTGATTAAGAGTAAACAAAATAACCCCTCCCCCCAAAATATAGACTCCCTTGAACGATAAAGGAGAGAGAAAAAAATTAAAATTAAAATAAAAAATAATAGTAATAATTGTAGATATGGCCAGGTTGTACAGTGGACGGAGCATCAGCCCTGGAGCCAGGAGCACCCAAGGCCATATCCGGCCCATACACCCAACAGTTGTGTGACATGCAAGCCACCCCAACCGCACTGCCCTGCATAAACCAAAAAAAAAAAAAAAAGACCTAAAATAAAATAGTAATAATAGTAGGGGTGGCTGGGTAGAGGACAGAGCACTGGCCCTTGAGCTAGGAGCACCCGGGTCCAAATCCGGCCTCAGACACCCAACAACCACCCTGCTATGAGGCTCCAGGCATGCCACCCAGCCCCATTTGCCCCGAATCCCCCGCCCAAAATAATAGTAATAAAAAATGTGCTTCAGTCTGTGTTCCAACACCACCAACTCTGTTGCAGGTGGGTCACATTCTTTACGATAAGTCCATCAAAAAAGTTACTTCCCTATTTTTCCACTGTTGCCATTGCTGATCGCAACTCCCTCCTTTCGTATTTCTCCACTTTCATGTAATATTTTTTCTCTCTCCTTTCACTCTAACTCTGCTGCAGGGTAGCTGAGTGGCCCAGCAGACAGATCCCTGGCTCTGGGGCCAAGAGGCACCGAGCCCCCATACCACCCCTTAGGCCCAGCATCCACCTGGCCCTATGGTCCCAGATAGGCCATCCAATCCCAGCCCCTTGCAAGAAGTAAAAAAGAAAATGTTTTATATCTGACTACTGTCCCCACACGGTCCATCCTTTCCTCCTTCATTTACATCCCCACCCCTTCCCCTTGTTCCCAGCTCTCTCCTTCTTACTACAGATGTCTATACCCCATTGAGTATATATGCTGTTTCCTCTCCTAGTCAACTCTGATGAGAGCGAAGATTCCCTCATCCCCCCTTCCCTTCCCCCCTTCCATATCACTTCAATAGCTCATTGTATTAAATAAAAATCTTATTATATGAAATATCTTGGCCTATTCCCCCTCTCCTTTTTCTTTCTCCCATTACATGTCACTTTTTTATATTGACTCCATTTTACACCATATTTTATCTTCAAATTCAGCTTTCTCCTGTGCTTCATCTATAAAAGCTCCTTCTACCTGTTCTGTTAATTAAGAAGGTTCATATTAGTATTATCAGTGTCATTTTTCTATATAGGAATACATGCAGTTCATCATGAAGTCCCTCATATTTTCCCCTCTCCTCCAGACTCTATGCTTCACCTGAGTCCTATATTTGAAGATCAAACCTTCTGTTATGCTCTGGCCATTCCAACAGGAACATTTGAAATTCCCCTGGTTCATTGAAAGTCCATTTTTTTCCCTGGAAGAGGACATTCAGTTTTGGTGGGTAGTTGATTATCGGTTGAATTCTAAGATCTTTTGCCGAGCAGTATATTATATTCCAAGTCCTATGAGCTTTTAATATAGTTGCTTATAAGTCCTGTGTGATCCTGATTGCAGCTCCACGGTATTTGAATTGTGTCTTTCTGACTGCTTGTAATATTTTCTCTTTGACTTGGGAGTTCTGGAACTTGGCTATAATATTCCTGGGGGTTGGTTTTTTGGGACAATCTTTTCTTTTTTCCATTTTTCTTCTTCCTCTCTTCTTTGGTTTTTAAATTCTTTTTTAAGCTCTTTGATCAGTTTTTCAATTTGAGTCTAATTTATAAACTGTTTTGATACTTCTGTGAGTAATTTTTTTGCTTTCTTCTTCAGACATGGTACTGCTGTCATCTTTATCTGTGAGGTATTTTTCTATAGTGAGTTCTCTTATAGCTTTTTTGTTCATTTTTGTTGTAGTTATGCTCCATATATATGTCCAAGCTTTTAGTTTGACGGGGCTGGGGTCTGATCCCTGGCTTGTTGTTAGCCAAGATGATGCCTATGCAGTTCAGACCTTGCCTTTGCATAGGTTTGTTTCCTCTTTTATGTCCAAGTTCTCATTTAACAGAACATTGTTTCCAAACCAGTCCTGTCTTTTACCTGATGCTCCCAGGGTTTAGACATTGAGGTTGTGATCCTTCCTGCTGGGTTCCTATCTAACTACAGGGACATCTGTTATTATTAAGCTGTTAGAACATAGATTGTACTGTGGCTAAAAAGACTCCTGCTGACTTTCCTTGCTCTCCTGCCTCCTGGACAGTACTTCTTTCCCCACAAAGAGACAGACCTTCACAGAAAATACTTCATGAAGTCTACAGTTGAAAACTTCTTTGAATCTTTTTATTGCTGGGATCTTTAAAGACAGAGTAAAGTCTTTATTTATATTTGGTAGGGAAAAACTCCAGGAGCAGGTTAGCTTCGAGCCACCATCTTGGCTCTGACCTGGAATTCCTAATGCATTGATGATGGAGTTGTGCAGCGATCTAACCATTTGATACAGTAATTTGTACAAAAGAACAATACAATTGAACATATTCAGTGTCCCAGTAATACCAATATTAGGCCTATATTCACATGAAATTACAAAAAAAATGGAAAAAGTTCCACATATTACAAAATAGCAGTTCTTTTTTATATTAGCAAAGAATTTGAAATGTAAGGGATGTCCATCAATTGGAGAATGACTGAATAATTTATGGTACATGAATACTATGGAATTCATGAATAGTCAGACTCTAGAGAAGCATGGAACAAATTATAGGTTTAGATTCTGAGAAAAGGGAGCAGAACCAAGAGAATATTGTACATTTTTTTATTTTTCAACTTTGATGAATGCAACTCCTCTCAACAGTTCAGAGAGCCAGGGCAATACTAGCAGACCTGATATGAACAATGCCATTTACATCCAGATGAAGAAAAACAAAACAAAACAAAATTTTAAAAATGGATGGAATTTGAATTAGAAATACATAGAATTTTTAAAAATTTCTCTTATGTTTTCATTTCCTTTCTCATGTCTTTCTTTCTTTTCCCTTAATCCTTTTTTGTCATGCAGAAAATGAGTCAGTTGTAAAAATATTAAACACAACTGTGCAGGTTCATTATTCATCAAACTATTTATAGCTGTAGGGGGAGGGAAGGAAGGATGGAAGAAAATTATATAAATTAAACATATGCAAAGGCATGTGGATGAATGCTGAAAAACTTTCTTAACATGTAATTGGAAAAATACAGTGAAATATCAATTGATAAAAATAAAACAAAAATGAAATAAAATAAAATCAAAATCTCTCCTCTCTCAAATACTTCACACTCCTGTTATTTGATAAAAGGAAGAAAATACAGCAAAATACATTTAGTCAAGCAAAACTAATCCTCTCTTTGACTTTGATAGAAATTCATTTTATTATTATATATTTGATGGATATGATTTGACATCTAAATAGCAAAATAATCAAAAATTCTGAAAAATACTTTATATTAATTTTCATTCTTTACAATTTTTGTTCACATCCTTATACCAACCCTCCATGGAGGAACTATCCAACATACTAGGTGTCTCCTTATTTTTTTAAGATCTCGAGGGTTTAAAGATAGTATTCAGGCTATCTTTCAAAGATCTGTTTTAGTTCATGTGATGTCTGTCTTGTTTTCGTGGTGACCTTTATTCCAGTTCTCCTATATAGCTTGGATATAAAACAGTGATATGACATCAGCAATATGTTTTTTCTTGTTCTCTGTGTTTCATTAATTCTTGTTTTTTTTCTAGGAGCACAGCATTCTTGTATTCATAACCACATGGCAGCATGAAAGTAAATATGGATATTTTTTAAAAAATCTTATTGTAATTGATGTACATTTTCATCAAGTATTTTTTAATTAGTTATACAATATTTTTTCTAAATATGGTACCACTTATTCCATTAGCCATTACTGAAACAAAAAATCTGTAACAATATGCAAAATTAATTTTGATAATAAGGAAACATCTATATTCAAGGGAGCAAAATTTTCTCTACTATTTTCTTGTAAAAAATATTTTATTTAAAAATTATTTTCATTTCTTAACTCTCTACCTTTCTCTCACCTCTCCTTTAACCATTGAGGTGGCAAGAATTTACATATCTATCATGCATTTTATATGATGGAAAAATTAGCTCTGTTTCAAGAAGGAAAAATCAGGAAGAATAAAGAAATGAAAGAAAGTTTACTTCAATATCTCACAGAGTTCACAACCAAATCACAAATCTTGCTTCCTTATTAATGAATTGATGGACATTCTCTTGAAAATCAGTTCTCTTCTGCCCCAGATGGCAGAGAGAAGCCAGGCACTGTGCTAAGGTCTCCTGGATTTCTCTCCAAACTAATATGAAACAGGCGTCTCAACTGAATTCATATCTGCAATATCCAGAGAAGGAAAAAATAGAAGAACATCTACCAACAAGGTCTTTCTCAGTGGAACTTGGGTGAGCCTGGGACAAAGAGCAAAGAGCCAACACAGGGGCAGAGATGAAAAAAAATAGGAAAAGAATTTCCATTCAAAGTAACTTCACACAATATAAAATATTTGGGAGTCTATCCATCAAGGCAGACTCCGAAAGTCTATGAATACAACTATAAAACACTCTTCATACAAATAAAATCAAATTTTAAAATATGTGCAAATATCAACTGCTCATGGATAGGCCAAGCCAATATAATAAAAATGACAATTCCACCTAAATTAAACAACTTATTTAGTCCCCAACCAATCCAAATTCTAAAAACATACTTTAATGATCTAAAAGCAATTATAATTAAATTAATATGAAGAAACAAAAAGTCAAGAATATCTGGGGGGGGGGGGGCTAGGTGGCTTAGTTGATAGAACACCGGCCTTGGAGTCAGGAGCACCTGGGTTCAAATTCTGTCTCAGACACTTAATGATTACCTAGCTGTGTGGCCTTGGGCAGACCACTTAACCCCATTTGCCTTGCAAAAAACACCTAAAAAAAAGAATATCTAGTAATTGAAGGAAAAAAAGGACACAAGATGGCTTAGCCTTACCAGATCTAAAATTATACTATAAAGTATACATATACCTATATCACAAAATTCTCTGGTATTGGCTAAGAAATAGAGTAGTGGATCAGTGGAATAGATTAAGTGCAAAAGAGACAGCAGGAAATGAATATAGTAATCTTCTGTTTCATAAACCCAAAGAGTCCAGCTTCTGGGATAAAAACTCTTTGATTAAAACAGTTGGGAGAGTTGGAAGGTGGTATGGCAGAAAATTGGATTATATCAACAATTCACACCCTATGACTAGATAAAATCTAAATGGGTACAAGATTTAGACATAAAAGACAATATAAGCAAATTAGGAGATCAAACAAGAATTTACTTGTCAGATCTATGGAAAAGGAAACAGGTAATGTTCAAGGAAGAGATACAGAATATCATTAAAAATAAGTTAGATGATTTTGATTACATTTAATTGAAAAGCTTTTGTACAGACAAAACCAATGTAACAAAGATCAAAAGAAATATAGTAAATTGGGAAAATATTTTTACAACAAATATTTCTGGCAGAGGAATCATTTCTAAATTATATAGAGAAATGAGTCAAATTTATAAAAAAACACAAACAAACAAGTCATTCCCCGATTGAAAAATGGTCAAAGGATATGCAAATGCAATATACATTTGAGGAAATCAAAGTGATCCATAGTCATAGAAAAATTGTTCTAAATCATTACTGGTTAGAGAAAGGCAAATTAAAGCATCACTTAGGTACCATCTCACACCTCTCAGACTGGTCAATATGACCAGAAAGGACAATGTTCAATGTTGAAATGAATGTGGGAAATATAGGACACTAATTCATTGCTGAAGGAGCTGCAAACTCATCCAGTGTTTCTGGACAGCAATCTGGAATTATGCCCAAAATGTGCATAGCCTTTGATTGAGCAATACCACTGCTTCATCTATACCCTGAAGAGATCATGAAAAAGGGTAAAAGCATCACTTGAAAAAATGTTCATAGCAGCCCTGTTGCTATTAGCAAAGCACTGGATATCAAGTGAATGTCCATCAATTGGAGAATCGTTGAAGATATTGTAGTATATGTATGTTATGGAGCACCATTGTTCCATTAGAACTCAAGAATGATGGGAATTCAGAAAAGCCTGGAAAGAATTGCATTAACTGATAATGAGAAAGATGAGCTGAACCAGAAGAACATTGTGTACCCTAATGGCAACATGCATATGATGATCAATCTTATTGGACTTGCTCATTTCATCAGTGCAATAATCAGGGTCAATTTTAGAGCACCTGCAACAGGAAATACCATCTTTTTCAAGAGAAAGAATTGTGGAGTTTAAACAAAGACCATATTACCTTCAATTTTTTTTATAAAAAAGTGTCTTATGTACTATATAAATTTACTAATTCTAAAACTTAATTTTCTCCCCAAGAATATGATTTCTCTCCAATACATTCAATTTTGAACAATGTAAAGCATGGAAACAATCCAGACTGCTTTCTAAGGGGGGAATGTTTGAGGGAAGGGAAGGTGGAGGAAAGACTGTAAAAGTCAAAACCTTACAAAAAATGATGGATAGAAACTAATATTATATATAACTGGGAAAGAAATAAAACATTATTTTTAAAAAAAGAAAATTAGTGCTCAAGCAAAATTAAAAATGTATCTTAAAAACCTTTTATTATGTCTGGACAAAAAAGAGAAAAATTGGACCTTTTAATCAGGGACTTTTATTTCCTGCCCGTGATTTTTTTCATCATGAGGACAATTGACATTTTAGAGCATTTTATGATAATTTTTACCTTCTCTAATATTGTTTGTCCTTACTTTCCAAAGAAGACCATGAAAGCAAAGAGGTGATGCCATGCCAAGAACATGAAGAATATTCGAGTATGGGGGTGCTGTGCTAGGTCACTAGTCACTTGTCTCACTTTCTCTTCCATAATCATATTTTTCTAATGGCCATATATGAATCTGGAGTCTTGGAGATGACATTTCAAGCAAGGCAATCAGAGTTAAATGACTTACCCAGGACACATAGCTAATAATTGTCAAGTGTATGAGACTGGATTTGAATTCCCATCCTCCTTATTCCTAGGCCAGTATATTGTCTACTGCTGCAGTCAACTGCCCTCATTTAACCTGTTATCCATTTTGACAGGCAATTTAATTCAACTGAAAAAAAATATTTAAAAGTTAAGTAGATATTAATGGATGGAGGGAATTGCAATCAGCAACAGCAACTGTAGAAAAATATGCAAGAAACTTCTATGATGGACTTATGATAAAGTATGTGATTCACCTGAGACAGAGTTGATGCTATCAAAACAGATTGAAACATATTTTTTTCTTTTTCTTTCACTTCATTTCTCATGAGGTTTTATATTTTTGTGAGAAGGTATTATATTTACTCAAACAAGAATATTTTGGTAATGTGTAAATAAATTAAAGAAAATTAAAAAATAAAAAATTTAAGAACTTTCAGTAAGATAACATTCATTCCAACAATTATAAATGATTAAGCAAGTAAAATGACTAAACATTAATTCATCCTATTGTTTAATCATATTTTGCTGAATAAAACATTATAACAAATGAAAATAATGAACTTAAGTAGCAAAATACATACATTTAATCATTGCTTTTTTCTTCTGAAAAGGCATTTTTATTGTTCGTATCAGAAAAGTAGTTTTTTATGATTAGCACCCTGTTTTGGTTCATTTTAATAGTTGAACAAAAAAACTTTTCATCATCATGAAAATTATTTCCTTAAAATAGAGTTATTTCTTGTTATCGAAATCAATAATCATTTGATATAATGTAGACATATACTATAAAAAAGTAATAGAATCTCAGAACTGAAAGCAACCTCAGAAGTTTCTAGTGCAGCCTGTACCTGTGAAGGTAAACTCCTTTCAACATGTTATGACTGATTAAATCATTAACATAGAGGAAAGAAGTCTTTTTCCACCTTAGATATAATATATACTTGTGATATGATCATAACAAATTAAAAGTTCACAGCTTTTCAAAATACCAATTTACTTCATTTGAAAAGTGAGAATAATAATATTTTTAATTTGTTGTGTACATATCTTATCAAACCTAAAGAGCTGTTACTATACCTTTTTAAGAAAGATTTTATTTGTGTTTTACAATTTTTCCACCATTCATGCTTCCCTCCCCCAACCCCCCCCCAATGCATTCTGTTAGTCTTTACACCATTTCCATGGTATGCATTGACCTCAGTTGAATGTGATGAGAGAGAAATCATATCCTTAAGGAAGAAAAATAAATTAAAATAGATAGCAAAATGCAAAATTACATAAGATATTTTTTTTTTAATTGAAGGCAATAGTCTCTGGCCTTTGTTCAAACTCCACAATTCTTTCTTTGGATACAGATGGTATTCTCCATTGCAGAAAGTTCAAAATTGTAACTGGTTCTTGCACTGATGGATAAGATCAAGTCCCTCAAGTTTGATTATCACCCCCATGTTACTGTTAGGGTGTATAATGTTTTGCTGGTTCTGCTCATCTTGCTCAGCATCAATTCATGCAAATCATTCCGGGCTTTTCTGAAGTCCCAGCCCTCTTGGTTTATAATAGAACAACAGTGTTCCATTACATACATATACCAGAGTTTGCTATTTCCCCAACTGAAGCACATTCTCTTAATTTCCAATTCTTTGCCACCACAAACAGGGTTGCTATGAATATTTTTGTATGTGATGTTTTTACCACTTTTCTTAATCCCTTCAGGGTATAGCCCCAATAATAGTATTGCTGGAAGAAAGGGTATGCACATTTTAGTTGCTTTTTGGGGATAATTACAAATAGCTCTCTAAAAAGGTTGGATGAGCTCACAGCTACACCAACATTATATTAGTGTCCCAGATTTGCCACATGACTTGCAGCATTGTACTTTCTGGTCATATTGGCCAGTGTGAGAGGTGTGATGTGGTATCTCAGAGATGCTTTAATTTGAATTTCTCTAATAAGTAATGATTTAGAGCAATTTTTTATTTGACTATGGATTGCTTTGATTTCCTCAGCTGTAAATGGCTTTTGCATATCCTTTGACCATTTTTCAATAGGGGAATGACTTGTTTTTTTTGAAAATTTGACTCAGTTCTCCATATATTTTATTTTATTTTTGATTTTCTGACCTTTCTTTTTTATTTAAATGCATTTTTGTTAAAGATATAATTTGAGTTTTACAATACCCCCCAATCTTGCTTCCCTCCACCCCACCCCCACAGAAAGCACTCTGTCAGTCTTTACTTTCTTTCCATGTTGTACCTTGATCCAAATTGGATGTGATGAGAGAGAAATCATATCCTTAAAGAAGAGAAGAAAAGTCTAAGAAGTAACAGCATATCTGCTTTTTCCTAAATTAAAGGGAATAGTTCTTGCACTTTGTTCAAACTCCACAGCTCCTTATCTGTATACAGATGGCACCCTCCTTTGCAGACCACCCAATATTGTTCCCAATTGTTGCACTGATAAAATGAGCAAGACCATCAAGGTTGAACATGAGTCGGTCAAGGTTGAACATCTCTCCCATGTTGCTGTTAGAGTGTACAGTGTTTTTTGGTTCTCCTCATCTCACTCATCATCAATTCATGCAAATCCCTAAAGGCTTCCCTGAAATCCCATCCCTCCTGGTTTCTAATAGAACAAGAGTATTCCATGACATACATATACCACAGTTTGCTAAGCCATTCCCCAATTGAAGGACAGCTAATTGATTTCCAATTCTTTGCCACCACAAACAGGGCTGGTATAAATATTTTTGTACAAGTAATGTTTTTGCCCTTTTTCATTATCTCTTCAGGGTATAGACCCAGTAGTGGTATTGCTGGGTCAAATGGTATGCACATTTTTATTGCCCTTTGGGCATAGTTTCAAATACCTCTCCAGAAGGGTTGGATGAGTTCACAGCTCCACCAACAGTGTAATAGTGTCCCAGATTTTCCACAACCCTTCAAACAGTAATCATTATCCTTCCTGGTCATATTGGCCAATCCAAGAATTGTGAGGGGGTATCTTAGAGAAGCTTTAAATTGCATTAGTCTAATAATTAATTATTAAGAGAATTTTTTCATATGGCTATGGATTGCTTTAATCTCCTCATCTGTAAATTGCCTTTGCATATCTTTTGATCATTTGTCAATTGGCGAATGGGTTTTTTTTTTGTTTTAAAAATATGACTCAGTTCTTGATGTATTTTAGAAAAGAGTCCTTTGTCAGAATCCTTAGTTGTAAAGATTGTTTCCCAATTTACTACATTTCTTTTGATCTTGGTTACATTGGTTTTATCTGTGCAAAATCTCTTTAATTTAATGCAATCAAAATCATCAAATTGGTTTTTGGTGATGTTCTCCAACTCTTCTTTATTCATAAACTGCTCCTCTTTCCATAGATCTGACAGGTGGACTAGTTCTTGATCTTCTAATTTGCTTATAGTATTTTTTTAAGTCTATGTCCTGTAACCATTTGGATCTTATCTTGGTAAAGGGTGTGAGGTGTTGGTCTAATCTAAGTTTCTTCCATACTAAGGACCAATCATCCCAACAGTTTTTATGAAAGAGGGAGTTTTTATCCCAATGGCTGGATTTTGGGGGTTTATCAAACAGCAGATTATTATAATCATCCCCTGAGTTTACACCTAGTCTATTCCAATGGTCCACCACTCTATTTCTTAGCCAATACCAAACAGTTTTGATGACTGAGGCTTTATAATATAATTTTAGATCAGGTAGGGCTAAGCCACCTTATTTTGTACTTTTTTCATTAAGCTCCTGGCAATTTTTGACTTTTTTTTTTCTCCATATGAATTTGCTTACAATTTTTTTCTAACTCATTAAAGTAATTTTTTGGAATTTTGATTGGTAGGGCACTAAACAGATACTTTAGTTTTAGAAGAATTGTCATTTTTATTATATTAGCACTACCTATCCATGAGCAGTTGATATTTGCCCAGTTATTTAAATCTGATTTAATTTGTGTGAGAAGTGTTTTATAATTGTTTTCAAAAAGATTCTGAGTCTGTCTTGGTAAATAGACTCCCAAGTATTTTATATTGTCTGAGGTTACTTTGAGTGGGATTTCTCTTTCTAGCTCTTCCTGCTGTTTCTTGCTAGACATATATAGAAAAGTTGAGGATTTATGAGGGTTTATTTTGTAACCTGCAACATTGCTAAAATTGCTAATTGTTTCCAGTAGTTTTTTGGATGATTTCTTGGGATTCTCTAGGTAGACCATCATGTCATCTGAAAAGAGTGAGAGTTTTTTCTCTTCCTTCCAAATTTTAATTCCTTCAATTTCTTTTTCTTCTCTTATTGCTGATGCTAACATTTCTAATACAATATTGAATAGTAGTGGTGATAATGGTCACCCTTGTTTCACCCCTGATCTCACTGTGAATGCTTCTAGCCTCTCCCCATTTAATATAATGCTTGTTGATGCTTTCAAATAGATACTGCAAATTCTTGTAAGGAACAGTCCATTTATTCCTACACTCTCTAATGTTTTTAATAGGAATGGATGCTGTATTTTGTCAAAATATTTTCAGTATCTATTGATATGATAATATGGTTTCTGATAGGTTTGTTGTTGATATAATTGAATATACTATCAGTTTACCTAATATTGAACCAACCCTGCATTCCTGGAATAAATCCTATTGATCATAATGTATTATCCTAGTGATGACTTGTAATCGTTTTGCTAAGATTTTATTTAGGATTTTTGCATCTATGTTCATCAGGGAAACAGGTCTATAATTTTCCTTTTCTGTTTTAACTCTTCCTGCTTTAGGTAAAAGTACCATATTTGTTTCATAGAAATAGCTAGGCAGAGTTCCATCTTTCCCTATTTTTCCAAAGAGTTTATATAGGATTGGAACCAATTGTTCCTTAAATGTTTGGCAGAATTCACTTGTGAATCCATCAGGCCCTGGAGATTTTTTTTTAGGCAGTTCAATAACGGCTTGTTCAATTTCTTTTTCTGAGATACGGTTATTTAGGTATTTAATCTCCTCTTCATTTAACCTGGGCAACTTATATTTTTGGAAATATTCATCCATTTCACTTAGATTATCAAATTTATTGGCATAGAGTTGGGCAAAATAATTTTGAATTATTACTTTAATTTCCCCCTCATTGGTGGTGAGTTCACCCTTTTCATTTATGATACTATCAATTTGGTTTTCTTCTTTCTTTTTTTTAATAAAATTGACCAGAGGTTTATCAATGTCATTGGTTTTTTTCATAATACCAATTTTTGGTTTTATTTATTAATTCAATATTTTTTTTTTTACTTTTGATTTCATTAAGTTCTCCTTTAATTTTTAGAATTTCTAATTTTTTATGTAATTGGGGATTTTTGATTTGTTCTTTCTCTATTTTTTTAGTTGCATGTTTAGTTCATTGATTTCCTCTTTCTCCAATTTATTCATGTAAGCATTTAGAGCGATAATAGATCCTTTGAGAGTTGCTTTCAATGAATCCCATAGATTTTCTTATGTTGTTTCATTAGTATAATTGTCTAGCATAAAATGGTTAATACTTTCTGTAATTTGTTTTTTGGTCCATTCATTTTTTAAAATGAGGTTATTCAGTTTTCAATTTGTTCTGGGTCTATATCTCTTTGGCCCAGTATTGCATATGACTTTTAGTGCATTGTGATCTAAGAAAAATGCATTCACTATTTCTGCCCTTCTGCAGTTGATCATTAGGTTTTTATGCCCTAGTACATGGTCAATTTTTGTTTAAGTTCCATGTACTGCCGAGAAAAAGGTATATTCCTTTCTATCCCTATTCAGTTTCCTCCATAAGTCTACCATTTCTAATTTTTCCAACAAACTATTTACTTCCTTAACTTCTTTGTTGTTTATTTTATGATTAATTTTGTCTAGATCTGAGAGGAGGAGTTTGAGGTCCCCTACTAGTAGAGTTTTTCTGTCTATGTCTCCCTGTATTTCTTTCATCTTCTCCTCTAAGAATTTGGGTGCTGTCCCACTGGGTGCATATATATTCAATATTGAAACATCTTTATTGTCTATGGTACCTTTTATGAGGATAAAGTTTCCTTCCTTATCTCTTTTAACACTATCTATTTTTGCTGCTGCTTTGTTTGATATAAGGATTGCTACTCCTGCTTTTTTTACTTCAGCTGAAGCAAAATATATTTTGCTCCAACCTTTTACCTTTACTCTATATGTATCTCTCTGGTTCAAATGAGTTTCTTGTAAGCAGCATATTGTAGGATTCTGGTTTTTAATCTAATCTGCTATTTGTTTATGTTTTAAGGGACAGTTCATTCAATTCACATTCAAGGTTATGATTACTAATTCTTTATTGCTCTTAATGCTATTTCCCTCTGTTTATATTTTCCACCTTTCACCCTTTTATCCATATTCCCCAGTATTTTGTTTATGAATTCCACCCCTTCAGTGTGTTTGCCCTCCTTTATCACACCCTCACCTTTCTTTCCCCTTTCCCTGTTTCCCTTTTCCCTTCCCTTCCTTTTGTTATTTCCCCTTTCTCCCACTCCACTTCCCTGTCTCTGTCACCCCCTCCCCTTTTCTCCTTTTAATACTTGAGAGGTTAGATGTTTTATAAGATAACTGAGTATATGTAGGTTGACTTTAAGCCATGAGAGAAGAAGATTCAGGTGTTTCTCTTCTCCTCCCTTCTTCCCCTCTATAACCATAGGTTTTTCATACCTCTTAGTGTAATGAGATTTAGCCCATTCAATTCCCTCCCTCCTCCAGTCTCTTTCCTGTCCCCTTTTAAAGGAGGTATTGTGTATTTAGATCATTCTATCTAAGTCATAGAAAATTATGACAGTCTGTCCCTTCTAGTTCAGTATATTCTATTGAATAGTGTCAAAATTCCTGAGAGTTATTAGAGTCTTTCTCCCAAGTGGGGTTAAAGCCAGTTACATCCCATTAGATAGCAGTCTCCTGGATAGGTCATGAATGGCCATCATTTCTGGGTGTGTATTCTCTCTGTTAGAGTTACAATTCTCAAGATTTATGAGAATCTCCCCCCCTCCTTTGCTGGGATATAGCCAGTTTCACCTTACTTGTTTGCATTCTTTTTTCCTTTTACCACCCCCTTTTTTTTACGTTTTCATGTGTGTCTTGAACCTCCTGTTTGATGTCCAAATTTTCTGTTTAGCTCTGTTCTTTTCATCAGAAATTTTTGGAATTCTTCCAGTTTGTTAAATGTCCATCTCTTTCCCTGGAAGAGAAGGCTTAACTTTGCAGGAAAGTAGATTCTTGGCTGCATTCCAAACTGCCTTGCTCTTTGAAATATCTCCTTCCAGGCCTTTCGATCATGTAATGTTGATGCAGTCAGGTCCTGTGTGATCCCTACTGTGGCTCCTTGATATTTAAATTGTTTCTTTCTGACTGCTTTCAGGATTTTCTCTTTTATCTGATAGTTCAGGAGTTTGGCCACAACATTCCTTGGTGTTTTAACTTTAGGATCTTTTTCTGGTGGGGATTGATGTACTCTTTCAATAACTACTTTGCCCTCTGATTCCATGATAGCAGGACAGTTTTCCATCACTAAATCCTGTAATATTAAATCCAGGCTTTTTTTCTTTTAAAAGTTTCAGGAAGTCCTATAATTTTCTGGTTGCCCCTCCTCGATCTATTCTCAAGGTTTTGTTGATGAGGTAATTTTAGATTTGCTTCTATTTTTTTCTGTTTTTTTGATTTTGTTTAAATGCCTCTTGCTGTCTCATGGAGTCATTAGTTTCTGTAGATTACATTCTTGCTTTTGGGGAGCAGTTTTCTTCATTAACCTTTTGCAACTCCTTTTCCAATTGGTCAATTCTACTTTTGAAAGAGCTTTCCATTTGACCAACTGAGGTTTTGAGAGATTAAATTTCTTTTTTGCATTTGCCCCTTTGAGGATCTGAGAGACTAATTCTCATTTTGTATTTGTCCAATTGATGATGTGAGATATTTATTTTAATTTTGTAATTGTACAATTGATGATCTGAGAGATTTATTGTCCTTATGTATTTGTCCAATTGTATTTTCTAAGGTTTTGTTTTCTTGTTGCAAGGAATTAATTGTCTCTCCCAAATTTTTAGGCACCTTCCTTATTTCTTCAAGGAAATCTTTCTGTGCTGGAGACCAGATTGTATTCTCCTCAAAGGTTCCAGATCTCTCTGAGTTAGGGTCTTTCTCTTCCAGGAATTTTTCTGTGGATCCACTTTTCTTCTGACCCTTCTTCATTTTGCTAAGCCCATGAGTTGTGGGGGTGGGGCTGGTTCACTGGGGCTAGGGATCACTAAAGGCTTTACTCCCTGAGTGCAGTTTCTCTGGATGGCCAGTAGGAGGTGTTGGTTGCTTTCTCTGGCATGTCTGTGACCTTGGGTGCGGCCTTCTCTCTTTGCTTGAAGGGAGGAGTTGGAGCTATTGAATTCTTTTGCCTTCAATTAGTGGTGGGCATTAACCTGGCTTGAGGTCATTCCTCAGCTGGGCTGTTTCCTCTGCTCACACACCAGGGCATGAGACAGAAGTAGTTTGCATTTGTTTGCTCTGGGAAGAGGTCTGAGCTGTAATGGGACTCAGAGTTCCTCAGACCAGGGGAGCCCAGGGATGGTGTCCACAGCTCTCCTGCACCAGTACTCTCCCCCACAGCCCCATACCCAAACTCCAGGGGTACAGCACCAACACGAGCACCTCTGCTGCCCTGCTGTCCCAAGCCACTGTCGTTCAGCCTCACCTCTGATCCAGCAGGTGCAGCTCTCAGGTCCTCATACTCCTGGTTTCAATTCAGCTGTTAATCTGGCTGATCCAGGGCTGATCCTCCCTCTAAGCTCAGACTCACCCACCTGAATTTGGACAAAGCTGCCTCTGGAGACAAATCCTGAGGTAGATGTTCTTTTTTCTGGCTTTTCTTTCTGGGTTTTGTGGGTTGGATTTCTTTTAAGAAGTTTGTTTCATGTGATAGATGGGGAAGAGATCAGGAGACTTTAGAACTGTGCCTGTCTTCTCTCGGCCATCTTGACCTGAAATCAGATTTAGATAAATCTAATCATCAAATAAACAGGAAGGAATTTAAGGAGGTAAATAGATTGCTAGAAAACTAGGCATGATAGATATATCACCGAAATTGAACAGGAATAGAAAGGAATGTACATTTTTTCCTACAGTACATGGCACTTACACTAAAACTGACCATGTACTTGGGCATAAAAAAACTAATGTTCAATTGCAGAAAGGCAAAAATATATTCAAAATTCAATTAATTAACTTATTTCTTCTTAATATATGGTTATATTCGTTCTATTTACTCTGTAATTCATCACTAAGATCTTCAATTAATAAATAAATTAAACTTATATTTGTTATGAATTGTTATAACCCAAGCAATGAGTTATAGCAGGGATCAATAAAAGATTAAAAAGTAACTACTTAGAAGAATACAATATTTTTCCAAGCAAAGGAATAAATATTAAATACATAGTGATAGAGAAGTATTAACTAGTAGCAGCAGGAAAGGCTTCCTGAAGGAAGTTGCACTTTATTTTGTAAGATCAGAAAGCTAGGAATTCTAAGGAAAAAAAGATGAGGTAGGAAAGCAATCTAAAACAGGGGACTCACCCATTTGTGAGAAGGAGCATAGAATTAACTGGAGTGAGACTGGAGCCAGAATATGAAGAGTTTTTAATAATAATCAAAGAAGTTTTGAGCAGGCAAAGAACATAATCAGATTTGTGCTTTGAAAATATTTATAAAGTGGTTAAAGACCTATCTTGAAGTCTGGGTGGAGCTAAAATGTTGGTGCAAAGTTAACCTGCTCCCAAAGCCATTCCCTACCAAAGAAAATTAAGCTTCAACTTTGGCATTTATGCTACAGATCCCACCAAGAAAAAAAGGATTACAACTCAGCATATACTACCCTGCAAAGTTCAGCATATACTTTTAGGGAAAAAGATGGATCTTCAATGAAATACAGGACTTCCAAAACTCCCTGACATAAAGACCAGAACTGAACAGAGAATTCGATCTCCAAATATACAACTGAAGAGTTACATAAAAAAATGTAAATAAAAAATGGGATTGAACAAACAAAATTGCTTTAAACAAATGTTGGTTCATAAAAATTGAAGATATAACAATTCTAATTCATTAGAGCTTTACTTCTCTAAGGAAAATTAGTGGAAAGAATATAATTGAAGAGAATGAACTTAAAGGATAGGGGGTATAATTGGGTCTTTTCTCTTCATTGAAGAGGTCCAGGATCAAAGGAGTGTTAACTTCAACTTGCTTATCTTATTATACTGACTCACTTTAATCAAAAATTGCACCTTGTCTAATGAGGGCTTCATAAGTTGTGAAGACCTGAGACAGTGTCTCCATTACTTATAATCATTTGCAAAGTTCTCAGGGAGAGTTCCTTAGAAGTATTCAGGATTCTTGCAGTTAATTCTATCAGAATCTTGTGCTTCAATGAACAGAGGTTAAGTACCCTGGATAGGGAGGGTGGGTGGGGGAGAGACAATTAGCTTTGGTTCACTTAACAAGGTGTTAAGTACCTGGGGTTGGAATGGGAGGTAAAGTGTGAAAGAAAATAGGTCTGGGGAAGTAGCACAAATTATACAAGAAAAGATATGACTTTGAATGATACTTTGACTGATGGAGAGGAAGTGTGTGTACTTGAAAGGTACTTGAAAATGGGGTAAGGTAAAAAAAATGATTATAGTTAAAATTGATACAGTTTGAGTTAATACTGCTAGTCAAGCAATCAAGTAAACAATCTGTGAGGATATCTTGATAACAATAGGAGATTATCACACAAATCATCAAATTGTGATTGATGATGATAGCTACTTAATAATATTAGAGCACCAAGGGAAGAGGCACAAAGAGTTATGATTTAGTGGGGGAAAGAAAGGAGAATATGAATGCTGAGTAAATTCTATTCAATAGATTTAGCCTAATGAGGGAATAAGATACATGACCACTTAGGTTTAAACATCTACCAATCTACAGGAAAGGGGAATGGGAAAGATCAGGGAAAAAAGGACTAATAAAAAAGGCAGGGAAGGTATAAGTGCAAATAAACTGAATGTTAAACTGCCTAAATGAAAAGTCAAAGAGGAAAGGTAGCAAAATTTAGGTGAGATGGAATAAGAGAAAAGAAAAGAGATAAATTTAAGTGGAGAAAGATAGCATGGAGTCAAGTACAGAATTTGTAATCTTTACTATAAATGTGAATGCGATGAATTGTTCCATAAAAGAGAAATGGATAACAGAATAGATTTAAAACCCCAACCCTACAATGTGTTCTTTCCAAGAAACACATGTAAAGCAGAGAGATACAAATATGGAAATAGGGAAAAGGTTGGAGCAGCATATATATTATGCCTCAGCATAAGTAAAAAAAAATATGGGGTAGCTATCCTAATTTCAGACAAAGTTAAAGTAAAAATCAAACTCATTAAAATGGATAAGGAAAGAAACTATATCTTCTTAAAAGGCACCATTGATAATGAAGCTATATCATTACTAAACTTGTATGCTCCTGGTGGTATAGCATCCAGATACCTAGAGGAAAAGCTGAGTGAATTGCAAGGAGAAATAGAAGCAAAACTTTAATAATGGGAGACGTAAATCTCCCTCTCTCAGAACTAGTTAAATCTATCAAAAAAATAATCAAGAAGGAAGTTAGGAATATGAATGAAATCTTAGAAAACTTAGATATGATAGACCTTTAGAGAAAAGTTAATGGGGATACAAAAAAATTACCTTTATCTCAGCATTACATGGCACCATCACCAAAACTGACAATGTACCAGGGAACAGAAATCTTAAAATCAAATGCAGAAAGGCTGAAATAATGAATACCATGATGCAATAAAAATGCATGTAATAAAGATGCAATAAAAATGCATGTAATAAAATTTCAGGGAATGATAACCCAAGAATTAATTGGAAATTAAATAACTACCTTAAATAATGGGTAGATCAAACAGCAAATAAAAGAAACAATCCAATCAAAAATTTTATTCAAGAAAATGGTAATAATGAGACATCATGCCATAATTTATTGGATGCAGCGAAGGCAGTTTTTAGGAGAACCTTTACATGTCTAAATGAAGATATGAAAAATAATAGAGAAAGAGGAGATCAATGAAATGGGTATGCAACTAAAAAAAACTCAAAAAAGAGAAATTAAACAACACCAATTAAATACCAAATGAGAAATTCTGAAAATAAAGGGAAAGATTAATAAAACTGATAGCACAAAAACCATTGAGCTCATAAATAAAACTAAGTGTTGGTTTTATGAAAAAGCCAATAAAATAAACAAATCTCTGACTAATCTGATTAAAAAAAGAAAAAAAAGAAAATCCTATTTCCAGGATCAAATACAAAATTAGTGAATTAACCACCTATGTGGAGGAAATCAAAGAGAAAATTTGGAGTTACTTTGCCAAACTATACACCAATAAATTGGACAACTTGAATGAAATGGATGAATATTTACAAAAATACAAACTGCCCAGATTAACAGGGGGAAGAGGGAATGAATGACTTAAATGACCCCATTTCAGAAAAAAGAAATTGATGAAACCAACAGTAAACTGAGAAAAAGTCTCCAGGTCCTGTTGCATTTACAAGTGAATTCTACCAAACATTATAGGAACAATTAGTTCCTATTCTACTGAAAATATTTTTAAAAAGGTAGGATACAAAGGAGTTGTACCAAACTCCTTTTATCACAGCAATATGTTGTTGATATCTAAAGCTGGAAGAACCAAAACAGAGACAAGAAATTTTTATTATTTTTTTTTCTATTTTTTCACAAGGCAATGAGATTAAGTGCCTTGCCCCCAGGTTACACAGCTAGGTAATTATTCAGTATCTCACACCAGATTTGAACTAACGTCCCAAATTCTGTGCTCTATATACTGTGCCACCTAGATGCCCTGAAAAGAAAACTTTAGTGCAATCTTTCTAATAAATGTTGAGGCAAAAATTTTAAATAAAATTTTAGCAATGAAACTACAGCAAATTATTACCAGGATAGTACACCATGATCATGTTGGATTTATACCAGGCAGGCAAGAATGGTTAAACATTTAGAATACACCCAATGTAATTAAACATCACAATAGTAAATCCAATAGAAACCCCATGATTATCTCAATAGAAGCTGAAAAAGCCTTTGATAAAATACAGCATACATTCCCATTAAAAACACTACAAAGTTTAATAATAAATGTAGTTTTCCTTAATGTAATAAGTAGCATCTATGTAAAATCATCAACAAATGATATATTTAATAAGAATAAACTCAGAGCATTTCCAGTAAATTCAGGGGAGAAACAAGGATGCCATTTATCACCAATACTATTCAATATAGTATTGGAATTGCTAGCAATAACCATAAGAAAAGAAAATGAAATTAAAGAATCAGAATTGACAATGAGGAAGTAAAGTTTAATTCTTTGCAGATGATATGATGATAAACTTGGTCAATCTGAGAAAATCATCTTAAAAATTCCTTGAGGGAGACTTCCAGCCAGGATGGTGGAGGGAAGACAGGCACAGTTCTAAAGTCTCTTGATCTTTCCCCATCTATCATATGAAACAAACCTCTTAACAGAAATCTGACCCACAAAACCCAGAAAGAAGGGCCAGGAGAAAGAACATCTACCTCAGGATTTGTCTCCTGCAGCAGCACTGGGCAAGTTCGGGCAGGTGAGTCTGGGCACAGAGGGCAGATCAGCCCTGTATCAGCCAGATTAGCTGCTGAATTGGAGCCAGGGATTCTGAGGGCCAGAGAGCCAGACCTTCTGGATCACAAGTGGGGATAAATGGCGGGAGCTTGAGTCAAATAGGGAGCAGAGGCACTGGTGTTGGTGCTTATCCTCAGGAGGTCAGCATACAGGTGGATCTATAGAAAAATTCTTGGAAGCAAAAGACCCTAACTCAGAGAGTCCTAGAACCTCTGAGGAGAATACAATCTGGTATGCAGCACAGAAAGGTTCATTGAAGAATTAAGGAAGGAGTTTAAAACTCAGCTGGAAAATTTGGGAGGGACAATTAATACCTTGCAACAGGAAAACACATCCTTAGAAAACACAATTGGGAAAATAAAAAATGAGAATAAATCTCTCGGAATCTCAATTGGACAAAGACAAAATGAGAATAAATCTCTCAGATCATCAATTGGGCAAATTCAAAAAGAAAATAATTCTCTCAACATCTCAATTTGTCAAATGGAAAACTCTTTAAAAAAGTAGAATTGACCAATTGGAAAAAGAGTTGCAAAAGGTTAATGAAGAAAACTCCTCCTTAAAAAAAAGAATAGAGTCTGCATAAAGTAAAGATTCCATGAGACAGCATGAGCAAGTTAAAAAAAATCAAAAAATAGGAAAAAATAGACGAAAATGTAAAATAACTCATCAGTAAAACTATTGACCTCAAGAATAGGTCAAGAAGGAGCAACCTGAGAATTATTGGCCTTCCTGAAAACATTGAAGAGTAAAAAAAAGCCTGGAAAACTTCCCTGATATACTGGAACTGGAGGGGAAAGAATTTATTTAAAGAATACATCAATCCCCTCTCTAAAAAGATCTTAAGATGAAAACAGAGAGGAATGTTTTGGGCAAATTCCAGAACTATCAGATAAAAGAGAAAATCCTGCAAACAGCCAGAAAGAAACAATTTAAATATCAAGGAGCCAAAGTAAGGATTATGCAGGACCTGGCTGCATCAACATTAAGGGATCAAATGGCTTGTAAGGAGATATTTGGAAGAGCAAGGGAGCTTGGAATGCAGCCAAGAATCCAGCATCCTGAAAAGCTGATCCTTCTCTTCCAGGGAAAAAGATGGATATTTAACAAAATGGAAGAAATCTAAAAATTCCTGATGAAAAGACCAGAGCTAAATAGAAAATTTGGGCATCAAACATGAGGTTCAAGAGACACATGAAAAGGTAAATAGGGGGGTTGGTAAAAGAAAAAAAAAGAACTTCCATCCAATAAGTTGAAACTGGCTATATCCCAGCATGGGAAAAAAAGATTCTCATAAATCTTGAGTATTGTAACTCTAACAGAGAGTATATACCTAGTCAGAAGTGATGGACATTCATGAGCTATCCATGAGATTGTTATCTAATAGGATGTAAGTGGCTTTAACTTCACTTTGGAGAAAGACTAATAACTCTCAAGAATTTTAACTTTATTAGATAGAATGTACTTTGCTAGAAGTGGCAGATACTCAAAATTTTCTATGACTCAGATAGAATGATCTAACAAACACTACCTCTTTAAAAAGGGGGGCAAGAAGGAGATGGGAGAGGGGACTGAATGAGGTAAATATCATTACACTAAGAAGTACAAAATACCTGTGGTAAAAGAGGGGAAGAAGAAAAGACATGAGAAACACCTGAATATTGCTTTTATCAGACTCGGCTTAAAGTCAACGTACACATACAAAGATAACTTAAAAAACATTTAACCTTTCAAGTATTAAAAGGGCAAAAGGGGATGGGGGACAGACAAAGGGCTAGGGAGTGTGGAAAAAGGGGGAACTAACAAAAGCGAGGGAAGGGAAAAGGGAAAAAAGGGAATAGGGAAAGAAAGTGGTGGGGGTGCAATAGGAGGGTAAACACACTGAAGGGGGTGGTATTCAGAAACAAAATAATGGGGAATGTGGATGAGGGGGGAAGGGGGAAAATACAAACAGAGAGAAGATAGCATGGAAGGCTATAAAGAACTAGTAATCATATCTTTAATAAAAATTAATTTAAAATGCAAAAAAACAACTAGTAATCCTAACTTTGAATGTCAATCACATGAACTCTCCCTTAAAATGTAAGTGAATAGCAGATTGGATTAAAAAACAGAATCCTACAATATGCTGCTTATAAGACATTCATTTGAAGCAGAGGATTACATATAGATTAAATGTAAAAGGTTGGAGCAAAATATATTTTGCTTCAGCTGAAGTAAACAAAAAACAGGGGTAGCAATGCTTATCTCAAACAAAGCAGCAGCAAAAAGAGATAGTGTTAAAAGAGATAAGGAAGGAAACTTTATCCTCCTAAAAAGTACCATAGACAACAAAGATATTTCAATACTGGATATATACATACATACCTACATATATATATATATATATATATATATATATATATATATATATATATATATATGCACCCAATGGGATAGCATCCAAATACTTAGAGGAGAAGCTGAAAGAACTACAGGAAGACATAGCAAAACTCTACTAGTGGTAGAATTCAACTTCCCACTCTCAGATCTAGATAAATGAAAATCATAAAATAAAAAAGAAAGAAGTGAAAGAGGTAAATAGATTGTTAGAAAACTAGATATGACAGACATATGGAGCAAATTCAATGGGGATAGAAAGGAAGATACCTTTTACTCTGCAGTTCATGGAACTTATACAAAAATTGACCATGTACTAGGACATAAAAACCTAATGATCAACTGCAGAAAGGCAGAAATAGTGAATCCATCTTTCTTCGATCCAATGCACTAAATTCATATGCAATATTGGGCCAAGGAGATATAGACCCCAAACAAATTGGAAACTGAAAAACCTCATGTTAAAGAATGAGTGGACCAAAAAAAATTTTAGAAAGAATCAACAATCTTATCCTAGATAATGACAATAATGAAAGAACATACCAAAATCTATGGGATTCACTCACAGTGGCACTCAGGGGATAGATTATAGCCTTAAATGATTGCATGAATAAATTGGAGAAAGAGGAAATCAATGAACTAATCATGCAACTGAAAATTTAGAGAAAGAATGAATTAAGTATCTCCAATTAAATACCAAATTAGAAATTTTAAAAATTAAAGGAAAAATTAATATTATTGAATGGAAAATATTGAATTAATAAATAAAACCAAAAGCTGGTATCATGAAAAAAGCTAATAAATTTGATAAACCTCTGATCAATTTGATAAAAAAAAGAAAGAAGAAAACCAAATTGCTAGTATCATAAATGAAAAAGGTGAACTCAGCACCAATGAGGAGGAAATTAAAGTAATAATTTGAAATAATTTTGCCCCAATCTATGCCAATAAATTTTAAAATCTAAGTGAAATGGAGGAATATTTACATAAATATAAGTTTCCCAGGTTAAATGAGAAGAAGATTAAATACTTAACCAACACTCGGAAAAAGAAATTTAAGAAGCTACCATTGAAATGCCTAAGACAAAACTACAGGGTCTGATGGATTCACAAGTGAATTCTACCAAACATTTAAGGAACAATTGATTCTGATTCTATATATAAACTCTTTGGAATACTCTGCCTAACTCTTTCTATGAAACCAATATGGTGCTGTTACCTAAACCAGCAATAATTAAAACAGAGAAAGAAAATTATAGGGCTATTTACTTGATGTATACAGATGCAAAAATCGTAAACGAAATCTTAGCAAAATGATTACAACAAGTTATCACTAGGATAATACATTATGATCAAGCAGGTTTATCCCAGAAATCCAGGGTTGGTCCAATATTAGGAAAAATGTTAGTATACTCAATTATCAACAACAAACCTATCAGAAATTATATGATCATATCAATATATGCTGAAAAGGCTTTTGACAAAATACAGCATCCATTCCTCCTAAAACAATAGAGAATGTAGGAATAAATGGACTGTTTCTTTGAATAATTAGCAGTATCTAATTGAAACCATCGACATGCATTATATTCAATGGGGAGAGGTGAGAAGCATTCGGAATAATATCACTGGTGAAACAAGGATGCCCATTATCACCTCTACTATTCAATATCATATTAGAAATTTTAGCTTCAGCAATTGAAGGAATTAGGATTGGGAAGGAAGAGACAAAACTCTCATTCTTTGCAGATGACATGATGGTCTACCTAGGGAATCACAAGAAATCATGCAAAAAACTATTGGAAACAATTAACTTTAGCTATGTTGCACATTATAAAATAAACCCTCATAAATCCCCAATTTTTCTATATATGTCTAGCAATATACAGCAGGAAGTGCTAGAAAGAGAAATATCATTAATGTAACCTCAGAGAATTTAAAATACCTGGGAGTCTATTTGCCAAGACAGACTCAGAAACTTTTTGAAAACAATTATAAAACACTTTTCACCCTAATTAAATCAGATTTAAATAACTGGGGAAATATAAAGTTCTCATGGATAGGCAGAGCTAATATAATAAAAATGACAATTTTCCCAAAACTAAACTACCTCTTTAGAACCCAACCAATCAAAATTCCAAAAAATTATTTAATGAGTTAGAAAAAAAATGTAAGTAAATTCAGATGGAGAAAGAAGAAGTCAAGAATTTCCAAGAACTTAATGAATAACATGCCTGGTACTAGCTAGGACATAGAGTAATGGATCACTGTATTAGGATAGATGCAAAAGAACCTGCAGTAAATAACTACAACAATGTACTATTTGACAAACCACTAGACATCAGCCTTTGGGATAAGAATTCACTGTTTCACTAAATTTGTTGGGAAAACTAGGAAATAGTTTGGCAAAAATTAGACCCACATAGATTCACATCTCACACCCTATACCAAAATAAAGTCTAATTGGCTACAGGATTTGGACATAAAGAGTCATACCAACGATAAATTAATAGACCAAAACATTATCTATCTTATCTATGGAAAAGGGATAAATTTATGACAAAACAATAATTAGAGCACACTATAAACTGCAAAATGAATTATTCTGACTATATTATATTTTAAAAGTTTTGCACTAATAAAATCAATGCTGTCAAAATTAGAAGAAAAGCTGAAAGTTGGAAAATAATCTTCACAAACAGGAGTTCTGAAATTGGTCTCATTTCTAAAATATATAGTGAATTGCATCAAATTTTTAAGGTCACAAGTTATTCCCCAATTGAGAAATGGCCAAAGGATATGACCAGACAGCTTTCAAATGAAGAAATTAAAGATAAATATATATATATATATATATATATATATATATATATATATATATAAAATCATATGAAAAAATGCTCCAAATCACTATTGATTAGAGAAACACAAATTAAACAACAATGAGTTATCACCTCAAACCTATCAAATTGGTCAAGATGAGAAAAAGAGAAGATGATCAATGTTGGAGAAGTTGTGGGAGGATTGGGACATAGAAGCATTGCTGGAAGAGATGTGAACAGATCAAACCTTCCTGGAGAGCAATATGGAACTATGCCCAAAGAACAATAAAACAGTTCATACCCTTTGACCCAGCCATAACAATTCTAGAATTATAGCCAGAATAAATTATAAAAATGAGAAATTCCTACATGTTGCAAAATATTTATAGCAGCTCTTTTTGTAGTGGTGTAAAATTTGAAATTAAAGGGATACCCATCAGTTGCTTAATGGTTATGGTACATGAATACCATGGAATATTATTGTTCTATAAGAAACCATAAATAGTTGGAATCTCAAGAATAATGGAATGAATTACAGGGTCTGCTGAGTGAAGGGAGTAGTATCTCTTATGTATCTCTTTCCCTTAATCCTAATTCCTCATGCCAAAAATTACTCATATGCATGCTAACCTAACTGTTCCAATTTAGGGGAAGGGTGTGGGAGAGAAGGGTGGAGGGAAATTTTGGAACTTATCAATATGCATGTACAAATGCAAGAAAATTTTAAAAAAGGCTGTTAGAAACACATATCTCTTATTCCAAAGACTGAAATTCTAGTAGAAGATACATATAATATATTAGAAGGTGAACATCAATTTCAAAGTACCCTATATCACCTATTTCCTTCCTACCAGAAGCTGGAAATCATGTCAGAGACAGGTGCTGCAAAATGGAAAATTGTTTCCCCTTATCAAAAACACAGAGAAAGAGGTTGAAAATTTATGAGAAAAAATAGAGGTTCAAATATCAGGTGGAGTCCCTTACTTCACCTCCTCTTTTTCCTCCCCATGCAGGAAGACTAGCAGGAAATGTACACAAGATAAAATACAATAGGGGTTGCTTCATCTCATAGTAGAGATGATGGAACACTCAGGGTCAAATGGAAGACCCTATGTCACTTTCAACAATTCTTCTAAAGTATGGAGATCATGAAGGAGAGGGGAAAACACAAAATATATTAAGCTTCTTTCAGTTACACTCTTCAAAGTAAGAAATGGGAAATATAATGTGGATTTGAAGATATGAGCGTTCCCACCTTGAATTGACTCAATTGCAGTTAAACAAGTGACAGAAAGAAATAAAGTACATTAAGAATAGAACTAAAAATATAGAACCATAATAAAAATGTATTGTAACTAGATTTACTCACATTTCTTTTTCATTGAGTTATCTGCTGTTGGCTTCATCTCAGTGAAAGAAGAGAATATTATAAAGTTCTTATGTTTCAGCCCTAGCCCTGTTTTGTAGGTCATATGATCCTTAGCTCAGTAAAGGCATTGTGAGGTTGGATGGTAAGAAAGACTTATTTGGGGACTCTTATAGACAATAATCCTTCATTTCCTATTACCTTTTCTTCCACCAAAGTAGAGAATGCATTGTTTCACTTGTGTAATTCATGTCCCTCAATACAGCATGTAGAGAGGGAAATAATCCCTGGTCCTTGAAGTCTATTTAAATACAGTACAGGATATGAAAGAGATTACTATTAGAAATACTTTAAGTATGTACCCAATAATGTATTGTATGTCTGATATCAAAGAAACATCACCTCCAAATTCTATAGTAAATTCAAAGGGAATCATCCTCAAGTTGATGATGGGATTCTTGTTCTTCCTTACTCCAGAGGCAATTCTTTAACCACTGTTCCAACCTAGCTGCCCCTGGGATTCTTAATTCCTGTACAACAATGAAGATCATTGTATTTGTTGAGTGTTTTTTTTTTAATCTTCAGAAGTGGGAGAAGGTTTCTGAACTGACAAAATTACAGCTTTTTGAAGCAATTAAAATGAAATATAAACATTTGCTATTCTAAAAATAAAAGTAAATGTCTAGCAATCATGTATTGATTTTAAGTTGAATTAGAGCACTTAATGTCTACCCTTGGATATACAGTATTAAATTCTTCTTTCCTTCAAATCCACTTAAAACTCCCTCAGGAAATTTCCTTGGATGATTGGACATGAGGTAGGGTCACTACCATCATGTCCAACAACAAATTATTCATCTTGCTTATGATACAACATTATCTCATGGATTTGTTGCATTTTATCCAGATGTTCTTCTTCCTTTAATTTCAATGTTAATAGTTATTACATGTTCATTAAAATTATCATAGATTAACATCATTTTAAAATCATCCCAGTTTGTTTTTTTTCAACAAGTCCATGACGTTCAATAATTGTTTTTCTTCTAATTTCCATATGTTATTCTTTAATATATCTCTTGAAACAATAAGAAAAAATAAATCCTCTATTCCACATTGCCATTCTTCCAATATTTAATGACAACTTTCATGCAATCCCGACTTCAACCAAGTGCTATTTCAATCACAATAAATAGAGATCACATTTAATAGTGAAGATGGATATTTGTTCTTAGAGGAATTTAAACTCTCTGGGTGTTTTAAGCTATGCAATAGACCAATATTGCTCTTGTATGGGATCATTTAATGTGAACATAGTGTATAATGAAAAGAAAATTATCCATAGAGGTAGATCTTTAAAAATTGTCAATTATGGTCCTTCCTGTCTCTTTCTTGAAGAACTTTTTTAGTAATATCTTAATTTCACTGTTAGCCTATCAATAATAAATAAAACATAAATGAATGTGAGGAGGTGTTAAAAGATGAACTTTCTGTATGTTTAAGTCTTAGATCAGTGACTTACAAATGGTGAAATGTTAAAGTATTAAACATTTCTAAATTCTGCAATGTAAAGAAGCTATACAGTTAAATTGTCCAGTACAATCATTTTGTACATTGATAAATGAAGACCTAGAAAGATATGCTTTACCCAATGTCACACAGGGTGTAAGAGAAAAGATGAGACCACATCTTTTGTGCAACAACTTAGTATTCCTGTCTCTCTTTAGAATGCAATCACTCTGAAAGTAGTTTGTTTCATTTTGGCATATAGTGAGCACTTAATAAATTCTTATGGGTTTATTTGCTATTTGCATATTTGCTGTATTTGGCCTTTCTATAGCAACTGAAACAAAGTTAGAACACAGCTGTTCAAAATGCAATGCTTTTCTGAATGCATGTTCTCCTCTATCTGAAGGTGAAATATGTGAACATAGCATTTGTGACAATATTATGAGAGTTATTTTAAGACCATGAAGGAGTCTAGTTTAAAATGACTTTGAGTTTTCTCTCTTTATTCAGCACAGGCTTGATGAAATAAGCATATCTATTTCGGTCTTTTTTTTTTTGGAGAAAGTAAAGCAGAAGCACTTTGATATCAATAGCAAAATTAAAGAGATGGAAGTTTTCCTAAACTACAGTTGAAAAAACTTGTGAATAGAGAACTCTGTGACAATAAGTTTAATGAAACATTATGATGTTTTATATATTGTTGGACAACAAAGAAGAACTGGAAAGAATGTAATTTTTTTGAACTTAAATTATAGAAGAAAATGATATGTCAGTTCAATAAACATTTCTTATATACTTACTCTGTGCTAGACATTATGATGTGTTAGGGATGCAATAAAAGGAAAACAAAAACAAAAGTACACAAAAGTCATTCTTATCTCTCAAAGAATTATACTTAAAAAGCAGGGGTGAATGTTGCAAAGGGAGAAATTACCAAGTATAACTGAAAGTCCTAGAAAAGTTTCAGGAATTAGGAGATGGAGTATTTATAGAAGTAGCAGCAAAGACTTCAGTATATTTCAAAGTGAGTAAGTGAAAATTAACAGGAAAGGGAGGAAAGGAAAGAAAATGAAGAAGTTTAAAAGTAAAATAAAGATTGTTATATTTGATCCTTTAAGCAATAGGAAGTCACTTGAAATTTTTGAATGGTGAGGTGACATAGCTAGATATTTGCTTTTAGATTATTCCTTTGACAACTGAGAAGAGATTATATGACCCAGATGCAGTTGTTAACAGGCTACATACATCCATTGTAATCCTTAGATTAAGTAATGTTGCTATTTTTCAATAAATTCAATATTTTTTCAAATTTTTCTTTAAAAATTTCTAAAATTTTTCAAAGTATTCATTAGAGTTATACCATTTGACAAATGCAATATGACAATGACAAAGAAATTTGCTTTTCATCATACAATCAGAAAGGTTTTTTATTAAATATCTACTGTATTCCATGCAAAATAATAGGCACCAGGAATATGGAGACAAATGTTAAAAAAAAACCCTACATCTCAAAAGGTTTATGTTTTGTTTGGGGAGTAAAAAAAAGTCCTTTATTTTAATAACATCAATTACAAAATATGAGATTTCTGTGACTTCTATCATTGGTTTCCATATTCTCTTGCAATTGTTTGTAATGAATCACTGTATTATCTCTCTAGATTATCCTCCTTCTTTAGTCTTGTGGCAATTAGATTGATTAACTATCTTTCAGTGTAATTCTTTAAATCTTAAACCAGATGTTAAATTCTCTCTTCTATATAAACTTTTGGGAAAATTGCAAGTTAGATTGACAGAAAATTGGTTTATATCAATATTTCTACACCCTATACTGAGATAAGATAAAAATGGGCACAGAATAGATACATAAAATTAAAAAAAAATTTAATAAAATGAGTAGATCAAGGTATAGTTTATGTGTAAGCTCAATGGAAAGCTAAGCAGTTTATGACCAAGAAAGAGATGGAGAAGATCATTGAAAACAAACTAGATGATTTTGATTATATTAAATTAAAAAGCTTTTTGCACAAGCAAAACTGCTGTGACCAAGATCAAAAGAAATGTAGTAAATTGGGAAACAATTTTTACAACTAGTTGTTCTGAGAAAGGACTCATTTCTAAAATATACAGAGAAGTGACTCAAATTTATAAAAAAAAATTCCCCAATTGATAAATGGTCAAAGGATATGCAGAGGCAGTTTATAGAAAAGTAAATCAAAGTGATACATAGTCATATGAAATGTTGCTCTAAATACTGATTAGAGAAATGTAAATTATAGCATTTCTGACATACCACCTCATACCTCTCAGACTGGCCAATATGACCAGAAAGGACAAAGATCAATGTTTGAAGGGAGTGGGAAATCTGGGACACTATTACATTCTTGGTGGAGCTATGAACTCATCCAATCTTTCTGGAGAGCAATTTTGAATTACACCAAAAGAGTAATAAAAATGTGTATATCCTTTGATCCAACAATACCATTACTGGATCAATAATGTTGAAGAGCTCATGAAAAAGTGTAAAAATAGCACTTGTACTAAAATATTCATAGCAGCTCTGTGGGAAAAACAATTGAATATTGAGTAAATGTTCAACAATTGGGGAATGACTGTAAAAATTATTGTATATGTACATTATGGAACACTGTTGTTCAATTAGAAACAGGAGGTATGGAAATTCAGAAAGATTTGCCATGAAATGATGCTGAATGAGATGAGCAGAACCAGAAGAACATTGTACATCATAATTTCAACATGGGGTTGATGATCAATCTTAACGGACTTGCTCATTTCATCAGTGCAACAAATAGGGACAATTTTAGGGTATCTGTGATGGAGAATACCATCTCTATCCAAAGAAATAATTGTGGAGTTTCAAGGAAGATCAGAGACTAATACCTTTAATTTTTTCTAAAAAAGTTATCTTATTATGTACTTTTATTATCTTTTAATAGGGATGGATCCTGTATTTTATCCAAAGCTATTTCAGCATCTATTAATATGATCATATGATTTCTGATAGGTTTTTTATTTATACAAATGAGTATACTAACAGTTTTCCTAATATTGAAAAAACCCTGCATTCTTGGAATAAATCCTACTTGATCATAATGTATTATCCTAGTGATAACTTGTTGTAATCATTTTGCTAAGATTTTATTTAAAATTTTTGCATCTATATTAATCAGAGAAATAGGTCTATAATTTTCTTTCTCTGTTTTAATGCTTCCTGGTTTAGGTAACTGCACCATATTGGTTTCATAGAAAGAGTTAGGCAGAGTTCCATCTTTCCCTATATTTCCAAAGAGTTTATATAGAATTGGAACCAATTTTTCTTTAAATGTTTGGTAGATTTCACTTGTGAATCCATCTTTTTTGTGGAGTTCAATGATGGCTTGTAGAAATTCTTTTTCTGAGATACAGTAGTTTAGGCATTTAATCACTTCTTCGTTTAACCTGGGCAACTTATATTTTTATAAATATTCATCCATTTCACTTAGATTACCATATTTATTGGCACAGAATTGGGCAAAATAATATCAAATTATTACTTTAATTTCCTCCTCATTGGTGGTGAATTCACCTTTTTAATTTATGATACTATCAATTTTGCTTTCTTCATTCTTTTTTTTAATGAAATTGACCATAGGTTTATCAATTTTATTGGTTTTTTCATAATGCCAACTTTTGGTTTTATTTATTAATTCAATAGTTTTTTTGCTTTTGATTTTATTAATATCTCTTTTAATTTTTAGAATTTCTAATTTGGTATTTAATTGAGGATTTTTGATTTGTTATTTCTCTAAATTTTTTAGTTGCATGCTTAGTTCATTGATTTCCTCTTTGTCCAATTTATTCATGTAAGAATTTAAAGTTATAATATATCCCCTGAGAGTAGTTTGAATGAATCCCATAGGTTTTGGTATGTTGTTTCATTATTATCATTATCTAGGTTAAATGGGTAATTCTTTCTATAATTTGTTTTTTGGTCCACTCATTTTTTAAAATTAGCTTATTCAATTTCCAATTTTTTCTGGGTGGATATCTCCTTGACCTAGTATTGCATATGACTTTTATTGCATTGTGATCTGAGAAAGATGTATTCGCTATTTCGGCCTTTCTGCAATTGATCATTTGGTTTTTATGTACTAGTATATGATCAATTTTTGTATAACTTCCATTTACTGCATAGAAAAAGGTATATTCCTTTCTATCCCTGTTCACTTTCCTCCATAAGTCTACCATATCTAATTTTTCTAACAATCTATTCAACTCCTTAACTTCTTTCTTCTTTATTTTATGTTTCAATTTATCTAGAACTGATAGTGGGAGGTTGAGGTTCTCCCACTAGTAGAGTTTTACTGTCTATGTCTTCCTGTAGTTCTTTCAGATTCTCCTCTAAGAATTTGGGTGCTGTCCCACTGGGTGCATATATATTCAGTATTGAAATAACTTTAATGTCTATGGTAACTTTTATGAGGATAAAGTTTCCTTCCTTATCTCTTTTAACGCTATCTATTTTTTCTGATGTTTTGTCTGACATAAGGATTGCTACCCCTGCTTTTTTTTACTTCAGCTGAAGGAAAATATATTTTTCCTCTAACCTTTTACCTTTACTCTATATGTATCTCTCTGCTTCATATGAGTTTCTTGCAAGCAACATATTGTAGGATTCTGGTTTTTAATCCACTCTGCTATTTGCTTATATTTTAAGGGAGGGTTCATAAAATTCACATTCAAAGTTATGATTTGTAATTCTTGATTGCCCTCCTTGCTATTTTCCCTCTCTTTGTATTTTCCACATTCCCCCCCCCCCTTATCCATATTACCTAGTATTTTGCTTCTGAATACATCCCCCCTTCATTGGGTTTACCCTCTTATATCACACCCTCAAATTCCTTTCCCCTTTCCCTTTTTCCCTTTTCCCTTCCCTTCCTTTTGTTATTTCCCCTTTTTCCCCCACTCCTCCTCCCTTTCTCCATTCCCCTCCCTCCTTTTTCCCTTTTAAAACTTGAAAAATTAGATGTTTTATAAGCTATCTGAGTGTGTGACTTTAAGCCAAGTCTCATGAGAAGAAGATGCAGGTGTTGCTAATCTGCTCCCTTCTTCCCCTCTATTACCCTGGGTTTTTTGTACCTCTTAGTGTAATGAGATTTACCCCACTCAATCCCCTCCCTCCTCCATCTCTTTCATGTCCCCTTTTTTAAGGAGGTAGTGATTTTTAGATCATTCTGTCTAAGTCATAGAAAATTCTGAGTGTCTGTACCCTCTAGTTCAGTATATTCTATTGAAGAGTCAAAATTCCTGAGAATTATTAGAGTCTTTCTCCCAAGTGAGGTTAAAGCCAGTTACATCCCATTAGATATCAGTCTCATGGATAGGTCATGAATGTCCATCATTTCTGGCTAGGTGTATCCTCTGTGTTAGAGTTACAATTCTCAAGATTTATGAGAATCTTTTTCCCCATGCTGAGATATAACCAGTTTCAATTTACCCTTTTTTTTACCTTTTCATGTGTCTCTTGAACTTCCTGTTTGATGTCCAAATTTTCTGTTTAGCTCTGTTTTTTTCATCAGAAATTTTTGAAATTCTTCCATTTGTTATATGTCCATCTTTTTCCCTGGAAGGGAAGGCTCAGCTTTGCAGGGAAGTAGATTCTTGGCTGCATTCCATGCTCCCTTGCTCTTTGAAATATCTCATTCCAAGCCCTTCAATCACTTAATGTTGATGCAGCCAGGTCCTGCATGAGCCTTACTATGGCTCCTTGATATTTAATTTTTTTTCTTTCTGGCTACTTTCAGCATTTTCTCTTTTATCTGATAGTTCTGGAATTTGGTCACAGCATTCCTTGCTGTTTTCATTTTAGCATCTTTTTCTGTTGGGGATCGATGCACTCTTTCAATAACTACTTTGCCCTCTGATTCCATGACATCGGGCAGTTTTCCATTACTAGATCTTGTAATATTAAGTCCAGCCTTTTTTCTCTTCATTGTATTCAGGAAGTCCTATAATTTTCAGGTTGCCCCTTCTCGATCTATTCTCGACATCAGTAGTTTTGCTGATGAGGTATTTTACATTTTCTTCTATTTTTTCTATTTTTTGATTTTGTTTAACTGACTCTTGCTGTCTCATGGAGTCATTAGTTTCTGTACACTCCATTCTTTTTTGGGGGGAGGAGTTTTCTTCATTAACCTTTTGCAAATCCTTTTCCAATTGGTCAATTCTACTTTTGAAAGAGCTTTCTGTTTGACCAATTGAATTTTTGAGAGAATTAATTTCTTTTTTGCATTTGTCCAATTGATGATCTGAGAGATTTATTCACCTTTTTATTTGTCCATTCGTACTTTCTAAGGATTTGTTTTCTTGTTTCAAGCTATTGTCTCTCCCAAATTGTTAAGCTCCTTCCTTATTATTTCAAGGAAGTCTTTCTGTCCTGGAGACCAGATTATGTTCTCCTCAGAGGTTCCAGGTGTCTCTGAATTAGGCTCTTTCCTTTTCAAGAATTTTTCTATGGATCCTCCTTTCTGCTGACCCTTCTTCATTTTGCTAAGAACTTGAGTTGGGGAGGGGCTGGGTCACAGGGGCTTGGGATCCCTAAAGGCTTTACTCACTGAGTACAATTTCTCTGGCTGGCCAGTAGGAGGTGTTGGTTGCTTTCTCTGGAGTGTCTGTGACCTTGATTGAGGCCTTCTCCCTTTGCTTTTAGGGAGGAGCTGGAGCTATTGAATTCTTTTGCCTTCAATCAATGGTGCTCTTTACCCTGGTCTGAGGTCATTAGTCAGCTGGGCTGGTTCTTCTGCTCACACACCTGGGCCTGAGGCAGAAGTAGTTTGCATTTTGTTGTTCAGGAAGAGGTCTGAGGTGTAATGGGACTCTGACCTCAGAACAGAGGAGCCCAGGGATGGTGTCTGCAGCTCTCCTGCACAGGAACTCTTCCCCCAGCCCTGTCCACAAGCTCCTGGGGGGACAGCACCAAGACCAGTGCCTCTTCTCCCTAGTTGACTTAAGCCCCTGTCCTCTAGCCCCACCACTGATCCAGCAGGCATGGCTCTCAGGTCCTAATACTCCAGTTTCCAAATCAGCTGTTAATCTGGCTGATCTGGGGTTGATCCTCCCTCTGAGCCCAGACTTACTCACCTGAATTTGGCCAATGCTGCTGCTCGAGACAAATCCTGAGGTAGATGTTCTTTTTTTCCTGGCTTTGGTTTCTGGGTTTTGTGGGTTGGATTTCTTTTAAGATGTTTGTTTGATGTGATAGATGGGTAAAATATCATGAGACTTTAGAACTCTGACTGTCTTCTCTTCGCCGTTTTGGCTGGAAACTGAAAAGAGTATTAAGAGAACCCATAACGTAAAATAATGTAACCATACCATGAATAATTGGGAACATTTTTATGCTCTATTCTTACTCCAATCCTCAAATCTCTTCAACCTTCAGCTTTACTGGGATCAGACAAATATCATGAAATCATAATATTGTTTCTCAGCATTAATTACCATGGAAGAAACTATAAAAAATAAAAATCCTAATGGTTTGAAGTTATCAAAATAACATAAATTCTACCAAATGATACTGAAGAAATTGGAAGTAAATTTTGCATTGAATACTATAATACTAGAAAAAATCTTCTGCCCTTGAAGTTAGAAAAAGAACATGAACAAGGAATTCTATTAGTTGTGATCATGGGGAAGTCATGTGAACACCATGAAACTAAATATTTTTTTGAAAATAAGACAATATTTGCCATGGCAGTAACATCACATTGTTTTCTGACTGGAAAACATCATGCAGGAAATTATCATGGAAACCTTTCCAAATATCATCAGAGAAGGAGACAATACAGTCATTGAAAGAATACCAAGAAGCCCTCCAGAAACAGATCCCAGGATAAAACTCCAAGACTGTATAACAAAGTTCTAGAAATCTCAAATAAAGGACAAAAATCTGAAAGCAATAACAAGCAAGCAATTTAAGTACAAAAGAAAATCACACTTGCACAGGACTTATTAGTTTCAACACTAAAGGACTGGAGGATGTGGAATATCCTGTATCATGGGGCAAAGGATCTGGAATTACAACCAAGAATTTACTTCTCTGTAATATTCAGCATAGACTGTAAGCAGGAATGATGGATGTTCAAGGAAATACAGGACTTTGAAAATTCCAAACAAAAAGACCAGAACTGCCAGTGAATTCAATCATTAAATACACAATTCAAGAAACACATGAAGAGGTAAATAAAAAGGGGAAGGATAAAACAAAAGAAAACAAAGAAAATATTAGTCAAAACCAATAAATTGTATACATCCATAAAAGGATATAAATAACAAATATATCTTGAGAATTGTACTTCTCTTAGGATAAATAAAGGGTCAAATGCAATTTAAAAGACTGGATACAGAGAATATGGGAATGGTTGGATCTTGTCTTTACTTTGAAGAAGTCCCAGATTACATCACTATGTTTTAGACAAAAACCCCTGATGAAAAGCAGGGATATTTACTCAAAACCTGTGTCTCACTTTTTCTTCAACTTACTCTAATTCTGGTGTAATCACTAAAGCTTAAAACTTACTCTGATGAGGGTATCATATACTGGGTGGTCCTGAGTCAATGTCTACCATAACTTAACAATTAATTACAGAGTTCTTAAGTGAGACATTAAGAGCATTCCAGTACTTAAAGCCTTTTGAGATTCTTATAATTAATTAAATCAGAGTTAGACTTAATCTATACTTTACTCAAGGGGTTAAGTATCCTGGGTGGGAAGTGTGAGAGACAGAATGCTTGGGGGAAAGGGTACAAATGCATCATGAAATCACTTGATGATAATTTGCCTGATGAGCACTGGGTGTCCTTTAAGGGTACTTTAAAAGAGATTAAGAAAACATGATTATAATTTGATTCAACTCAAGACTCTCAAAAAGTGTACTTCTAATGAAACAGTAGAGGGGTTTACTTAGTAACATTGAGCCAATGCTGCCTATGAAACATTAAATCAATTAAGCAATCGGTGATGGTATTTTGATAGCTCTTTGAACACATCAAAAAAAATCAAGCTATTATTGATGATATTGTATTAATAGTACTTGAGGGATAAATAACACCAGATGAAGAGGCATGAAGATTCACAATTTCAGAGGAAAAGAAGGGACAGTGTGAACACTGAGTAAATTAAATTCAGTAGATTTGTGCTATTGGGGGAACTGGAATAGGATGACAGGGAATAAGATAAATTTCCACTTGGGTAGAAATTGATCCTACTTTACACAGAAGGGGGGCAGGGAGAAGAAGAGTTAAGAGAAGAAGAGATTGATTAAAGTGAAGGTGAAGGTATAAGTGAAAATAAATGGAAAGTTATATTTTAAAAGAAAAGTTAAAGGAGAAAAGGAGTAAAACTTTAATGAGGAGGAATAAGAGGAAAGAGAAAAATATAAATGAGGAAAGATAGCATAAAGAGAAATATAGAATTGGCAAACTTAACTGTAAATGTGAATGGGATGAACTGTTCCATAAAATGGAAGTACATAGCAGAATGTATTAAAAAATAGAATCCTACAAGATTTTGTTTACAAAAAACACATTTAAAGCAGAGAGATACACAGAGAGTAAAGGTAAAATGGTGGAGCAAAATATACTACACTTCAGATGAAGTAAAAAAAAATCAATGTAGCAATCTTGATCTCAGATAAAGAAAAATCAAAAAGAGATCTCAGTTAATGGAATAAGGAAGGAACTACATCTACTTAAAAGACACCATAGTTAATGAGGCTGTATCATTGTTAAACTTGTATGTACCTAATAATTTTAACATTCAAATTCTTAGAGGAAAAGTTGAGTGAATTACAAGAGGTCAAAGACAGCAAAAAATTAATGAGGGTTTTCAGCATCTCTTTCTAAGAACTAAATAAATCTAACCACATATAAACCAAGAAGGAAGTAAAGAACATGAATGAAATCTTAGGAAACAGATATGATAACTTCTGAAGTAAACAATGGGGATGGAAAGGCTTTTCCTTTTTCTCAGCAGTATATGGTACCTATTCAAAAACTGACCATGTACTAGGGCATAAAAAAACCCTTTATTTTTCGTTAGTTTCACTCATTTTTTAAAAAATAAACCAAAAGTTTTATTGTTTTTAAATTTTACAATTTCTACCCAAATCCCAATTCCCTCCCCACCCAGCACAGAGGGCAGTCTGATAGTATTTACATAGTTTCCATGCTATACATTGATAAAAATTAAATATGGTGAGAGAGAAATCATATCCTTAAGGAAAAAATAAACTATAAAAGATAGTAAAGTTACATAAGTTACCTTTTATTTTAAATTAAAGGTAATAATATGTTAAAATTCCACAATTCTTTCTATGAATAGAAATGGTATTCTCCATCACAGATAACCTACAATTCTCCCTGATTGTTGCACTGATGAAATGAGCAAGTTCATTAAGTTTGACTATCACCTACATGTTGCTATTACAATGTTCTTCTGGTTCTGCTCATCTTGCTCAGCAAACATTCATGCAAATGTTTCCAGGCTTCTCTGAATTCCCATCCCTCCTGGTTTCTAATAGAATAATAGTGTTCCATGTCATAATAATAATACCAAAATTTATTCAGCCATTCCCCAATTGATCGACATTCACTCAATTTCCAATTCTTTGTCACAACAAACAGGGCTCCCATGAATATTTTGTAAAAATTATATTTTCACCCTTTTTCGTGATCTTTTCAAGATCTAGACCCAGTAGTGTTATTACTGGATCAAAGGGTAAGCACCATTTTATTTAACCTTTGGATGCATTCCCAGATTGCTCTCCAGAAAAGTTGGGTGAGGTCACAGCTCCACCAACAATGTATTAGAATCCCAGATTTCCCACATCAAATACACCATTGATCATTGTCTTTACTCATCATATTGTCCAGTTTGAGAGGTATGAGGTCCTTTAATTTGCATTTCACTAATCAGTAATAATTTAGAGCAATTTTATATGACTATGGGTCTCTTTGATTTCCACATTTATCAATTGCCTCTGCATATCCTATTGACACTTTGTCAATTGGGAATGACTTTTTATTTGTAAATTTGACTCAGTTCTCTATATATTTTAGAAATTGATCCTTTGTCAGAAATACTAGCTATAAAATTTTTTTCACAATTTACTACATTACTTTTGATCTTGGTTACAGTGGTAAAGTCCATGCAAAAAGTTTTCAAATTTACTGTCATAAAAATTATCTAGTTTATTTTTAATGATGGTCTCCATCTCTTCTTTAGTAATAAGCTCCTTCCTTTTCCATAGATTTGAAAGGTATATGGTTCCTTGATCTCTGAGTTGGATTATAATATTGTCTTTTATGTCTAAATCATGTACCCATTTTGATTTTATATAGCTATAGGGTGTGAATTGTTGGTCTAATCCAAGTTTCTGCCATAGTAACTTCCAATTTTCCCAATAGTTTTTACCAAAGAGAAAGTTTATATCCTAGGAGTTGGACTCTTTGAGTTTATCAAATAGCAGATTACTATAACAAATTCCTGCTATTGCATCTAGTCTATTCCACTGGCCCACTATTCTATTTCTTAGCCAATACCAGACAATTTTGATGACTGATGCTTTATAATAAAATTTAGATATAGTAGGACTAAGGCAACTTCTTTTGCACCTTTTTCCATTAAGCCTGGGAAAATCTTTGAATTTTTATTTCTCAGTATGAATTTACTTATAATATTTTCTAATTCATTAAAGTAATTTTCTGGAATTTGTATTGGTTGGGCACAAAATAAGTAGATTAATTTAGGTAGAATTGTCATTTTTTTATATTAGTTTAACCTATCCAGGAACAGTTGATATTTTCCTATTTATTTATATTTATTTTTTAAGGGAAGTCTTTTGTAGTTGTTTTCATAGAGTTTCTGAGTTGCCATGGCAGGTAGGCTCACAAGTATTTTACATTGTTTGAAGTTACTTTGAATTTGATTTCTCTTTCTAGCTCTTGCTGCAGTGTCTTTCTAGCAATATATAGAAATGTTGAGGATTTATGAGGGGTTATTTTATATCCTACTACTTTGCTAAAGTTGCTATTTATTTCTAGTAGTATTTTAGTTGACTTTTTGGGATTCTCTAAGTATACCATCATGTCATCTGCAAAAAAATTAGAGTTTTGTTTCCTCCTTCCCAATTCTAATTCCTTCAATTTTTTTTTCTTCTCTTATTGCTGAGGCTAACATTTCTAATATGATTTTTAATAGTAGTGGTGATAATGGGCATCCTTGTTTCACCCCTGATTTTTATTGGGAATGCCTCAAGCCTATCCCCGTTGCATATAATGCTTGTTGATGGTTACAGATAGATACCGATTATCATTCTAAGGAACAGCCAATTTATTCCTATGCTCTCTAGTGCTTTTAGTAGGAATGGATGATGTTTTTTCCAAAAGATTTTTCAGCATCTATTGAGATAAGCATATGATTTCTGGTAATTTTTTCATTGATATAGTTAATTAAACTAACAGTTTTATTACTATTTAACCAAATCTGCATTCCCTGGGATAAATCCTGCTTGGTCATAGTATATTTTCCTAGTGATAATTTCCCCAAGATTTTATTTAAGTTGTTTGCATCTATATTAATCAGGGAGCTAGTTTATAATTTTCTTTCTCTGTTTTGACTTTTCCTCATTTTGGTATCAGCACCATATTGGTGTCATAAAAAGAGCTAGGCAAAGTTCCATCCTCACTTATTTTGAGTTTATTTATAATTGTAACCAATACTTAAATGTTTCATGGAATTCACTTGTGAAGTAGCCTGGCCCTTCAGATTTTTTTCTTCTGGAGTTCAATAATGGATAGTTGAATTTCTTTTTCTGAGATAGGGTTATTTAGGTCCTTAATTTCATCTTCATTTGTCCTGGGTAACTTATATTTTTGCAAATATTGAACCATTTCACTTAGATTATCAAATTTATTGGAATATAGTTGGGCAAAATAATTCCAAATTCTTAACTTTAATTTCATTGTCATTGGTGGTGAGTTAACCCTTTTCATTTATGATAATGGTAATTTGTTTTTCTATTTTCTTATTTTTAATGAAATTAACTAGTTTTGTCTATTTTATTGTTTTTTCATAAAACCAAATCTTGGCTTTATTTTTAGTTCAATAGTTTTCTTTGTTTTGATTTCATTTATTTCTTCTTTATTGTTTAGCATTTCTAATTTGGTACTTAATTGGGGGTTTATTATTTTTTTCCTTCACTAATTTTTTTTAGTTTCATGTTTAGTTTCATTTGATTTCCTCTTTCTCCAATTTATTCATGTAAGAATTTAAAGATGTAATATATTCCCTGAAAATTGCCTTGTCTATATCACATATGCTTTGGTTTGCTGTCTCATTATTGCCAATATCTAAGGTGAAGTTATTAAGTCTTTGCAGAATTTGTTGTTCATTCTTTAAGAAAGGTTATTTAGCTTCCAAATGGTTTTTGGTCTATCTCTCTTTGGCCCATCATTGCATGTGATTTTCATTGCATTATGATCTGAGAAGGATATATTAACTAATTTTGCCTTTCTGCTTTTGATTATTAGGATTTTATGTCATAGTAAATGGTCAGTTTTTGTGCAAGTTCCATGTACTGAAGGGAAAAAAAAGTATGTTCCTTTGTACCCACATTCAACTTTCTGCTAACGACTACCTGGTCTAGGTTTTCTGAACTTCTATTTAACTCCTTAACTTCCTTCTTGTTCATTTTATGGTTAGATTTATCTAAATTTGAGAGTGGGAGGTTGAGGCCCCCCCAGTAGAGTTTTGCTGTCTATGTCTTCCTGTAACGCATTCAAATTCTCTAAGTATTTAGATGCTACAACACTTGGTGCATACATATTTGATATTGAAATTGCTTCATTGTCTATGTTGCCTTTTGGGAGTATATTGTTTCCTGCCTTATCTCTTTTAATGAGATCTATTTTTTCATCTGCTTTGTCTGAGATAAGGATTGTTATCCCTGCTTTTGTCACTTCAGCTTAAGCAAAATATATTTTGCTCCCAATCTTTTATCTTTACTCTATTTGTATTTCTCTACTTCAAATGAGTTTCTTCTAAGCAGTATATTATAGGTTACTGGTTTTTAATTCACTCTGCTATTCCCCTACATTTTATGAGAGAGTTCATCCCATTCCCATTTCAATTTATAATTACTAACCCTTTGTTACCTTTCATGTTATCTTCCCTTTGTTTATATACTTCCGATTTTTACCTTTTACCATATTCCCCAGTTTTTTGATTTTTGAATAGCACCACCCTCAGTGTGTTTACCCAATTGTATCCAACTCCCCTCCTCTTTCTTTCTCCTTTCCCTTTGCCCCTTCTTCCTTCTGTTAGCTCCTATTTTCCTAGCCCTAACCCCTTTTCTCCTTTTAATACTTGAAAGGTAAGATAAGATTCTCAATTTAACTGAGTGTGTGTATGTTAACTTTAGGCCCAAACTGATGAGAGTAAGATTCAGATGATTCTCACCTCCTTCCTTCTTCCCCTGTTACCCTCTATTGCAATAGGTCCTTTGTACCTCTTTGTGTAATGTAATGTAATTTATACCATTCACTATTTTCCATCTTCCTTTCTCTTTACTGTCCCCCCTTTAAGGAGATGTTGTTTTTAAATCATTCTGCCAGTCATGGATAAGTTATGAGTGCCCCTTACATCTGGCAAAGTATATTTTCTCTAATAGAGTTACAGTTCTCGAAGGTTATGAGAATCTTTCTCCCAGGTGGGGTTATTACCAGCTTCATTTAAATGGATTGTAGTTTTCTTTTTCTTTACCCTTTTTACCTTTTCTTGTGTCTCCTGTTGGAAGTCCAAATTTTCTATTTTGCTCTGGTTTTTCATCAAGAAAATTTAGAAGTCTCCTTTTGCACTAAATGTCCATCTTTTCCCCTGGAAGAGAAAGCTCATTTTTGCCAGATAGTAGATTCTTGGCTGCATTCCAAATTCCCTTGCTCTTTAGAATATCACATTCTAGGCCCTTTGATCCCTTAATGTTGATGCACCAGGTCCTGTTTAATTCTTACTGTGGCTCATTGGTATCTAAATTGTTTCTTTCTCGGTGATTGCAGGTTTTTCTCTTTTAGCTGATAGTTCTGGAATTTATTCTCAATTTTCCTTGATGTTTCCATTTTAAGACCCTTGGGTAGATTGATGTGTTCTTTCAATAACTATTTTGCGAACTGGTTCCATGCACTGATATGTGCAGTTTTCTATCATTAAATCCTTTAATACTGAACTCTAAAGTTTTTTCCCTTCAATGTTTTCAGAATGCCCAATGATTCTTAAGTTGTCTCTCCTCATTTTATTCTTGAGGTCAGTGGTATTGCTTATGAGGTATTTTACATTTTCTTTTTGGTTTTTTGTTTTTTTTATCAGATTCTTGTTGTCTCATGAAGTCATTATTTTACACAGATTCCATTCAATCTTTTTTAGAGAATAATTTTCTTCATTTACCATTTGCAACTCCTTTTCCAATAGTTCAATTTGATTTTTGAAGTTTTCCATTTTCCCAAGTGAAGTTTTCAGAAAATTATTTTCTTTTTGCATTTGTCCAATTGAGATTTTGAGAGATTTATATTTTTCTGTATTTTACATTACATTTTTCAAGAATAAGTTTTCTTGTTTGATTTTAATTTTCATTTGCAAAATGTTAATTTTCTCCTGAGTTTCTTTTTTCCAGTTTATTTTTAAACTCTTTCCTGAAATCTTCTAAGAACTATTTTTGGGCTACAGACCCATTCATATTCTCCTCAGAAGGTCTGGATATCTCTAGATTAGGATATTTTCCTTCAAGGTAGTTATCAATGGGCCCCACTTTCTGCTGTCCTTTCTTCATTTTATTAAGATCTACTGGGAGAGGCGAGGCGCTGGTTCACAAATGCTTGGTATTGGAAATTCTAGAGGTTTTTCTCACTGGGTTAATAACTCCAAGTGAACTGGCCATTAGGGGATTCTAGATGGTCTGTCTGTGACCTTGATTTGAGGCCCTCTCCATAGGCATGGAAGAGAGTCCGGGGAGCGGGGGGAAGCAGGGTCTGAATTAACCTTGAACAATGTGGGTTGGGCTCTGAGGCAAGAATGTATTCAGCTGAGGGAACTCTGCTACCCTTGCCTGAACCTGTGAAGGAGGGATGGGGTGGGTTGTTACTAGAAACAGGATTTTGCTGAAATTATGGAGCTTACAATTTGAGCCAAGCAACTTGATGTCCAGCTTCACTCTGTAACCCTCTGTGAAGGATTCCTCCCTTCAGCCCAGTGGGAATCTTGTATTATTAAGTCAAGAATACTGCTCCCATAGCCAAAACCACTGGTTTAGGTTGGTCCTTGGACCCATCAACTTTAAGCTAATTCTCTGCTCTCTGCCCTTGGGTCACCCACAGTCCTCTGAGACAGACCTTGCTGATAGATATTTTTCTCCTAGCTGTTTTTTTCTGGTTTTTGCTTATTGAATTTCTGTTAAGAGTTTCTTTCAGATTATTTCTGATGTGAAACTAGGAGACCTTAGCACAGTGTCTGGTTTCTCTCTACTATCTTTGTCAGAAGAGCATAAAAGCCTTTTAACCAAATGCAGAAGGACAAAAATAATAAATGCATAATTCTCAGATCATTGGGCATTAAAAATTAAGTGTAATAAATTGACATGAAAAGAGAAAACAAAAACTAATTTGAAACAAAATTACAAAGTTTAATATTGAGTGGATAAAGCAACAAATCTTAGAAATAATCAATAATTATATCCAAGAAAATCATAATAATGAGACTTCCTACCAAAATTCATGGGATGCAGTTTTGAATAGGAAATTTTATATTTCTAAATTCTCATATGATTAAAAGAGAGAAAGAGGAAATCAATGAATTGTGTATGCAACTAAAAGAGCTAGCAAAAGAACAAATTAAAGATCCCCAATTAAATACCAAATTAGAAATTATGAAACTCAAGGGAGAGATTAATAAAATTGAAAGTAAGAAAACCATTGATCAAATAAATAAAACTAAGAATTGGTTTTATGGAACAGTCAATAAAATAGATAAAACTTGGTTTAATCTGATTAAATAAGAAAAAAGACAGCCAAATTAACAGTATCAAAAATGAAGAGATGACAAAAAGATAAAATGATCAATGTTGGAGAGGTTGTGGGAGGATTGGAGCATTAATGCATTGCTGGTAGAGTTATGAAGTGATTCAACCATTCTGGAGAGAAACATGGAAATATATCCAAAGTTCAATAAAATTGTTCATTCCCTTTGACCCCAAAATTTCAATTCTAGGTCTATATTCAGAAGAAATCATTAAAAATGGGGAAAATCTCATGTGTTTCAAATTATTCATAGGGGCTTTTTTTAGAGGCAAAGATTTGGAAATTGAGGGGAATGATCACCAATTGGGAAATGGTTAAACAATTTATGGTAAATGAATCTTATGGGATACCATTATTCTATAAGAAACCAAAAATGGTCAGACTCCAGAGAAGCATGGAATGAACTACAGGTTGTGATGCTAAGTGAAGGGAGCAGAACCAAGAGAACAATGGACACATTAACAACATCATTGGGAAATGAACAACCAGATGGATACAGCTGTTTTTAGCCTGCCTATGGAAAATACTATACCTATTACTATCCAGAAGAAGAAAAACAAAAAACCAACACAAAGCAAAACCAAAAAAATATATCAAAATCTGATGACCAGCTTATTAATTTAAAAAATATCTTTATCTTATATATTTCCTTCCCTAAATCCTTATTCCTCATACTGAAAATGTCTAGTTTTTAAACATGCTTAATAAAAATGTTTATCTTCAATATTAACCTGACTGTTCACTACTGTGGGGTGGAGGCTGGGTACTCTTTATGTAATGTGATTCACCCTATTCAATCGTTTTTCCATCTTCCCATCTCTTTACTGTTTCCCCTTTTTAAAGAGATGTTGTTTTTAAATCATTCCATCAGAGTTACTGATAAGTCATGAGTGTCCATCACTTCTGGTTAAGTACATTCTCTGTAATAGAATTGCAGTTCTTGAGAGTAATGAGAATCTTTCTCCTAGGTAGGGTTATAGCCAGGTTCACCTTATTAGATAGTATTTTTTTCTTTACACTTTTTTTATCTTTTCATTTGTCTCTTGAGACCCCTGTTTGATATCCAAATTTTTCTGTTTTTCACTGTCCTTGTCATCAGGAAAAGATGGAAGTCTGCTATTTCCATTAAATAACGATCTGTTGCCCTGGAAGAGAAGGCCCTGTTTTGCCAGATATTGGATTTGTGGCTGCATTCTAAACTCCCTTGCTCTTCAGACTATCTTGTTGTAGGTCTTTGGATCCCTTAATGTTGATGCAGCCAAGTCCTGTTCAAACTTCATTGTGGCTCCTTGGTATCTAAATTGTTTCTTTCTGTCTGCTTGCAGGATTTTCTCTTTTATCTACTAGTTCTTGAATATGGCCAGAGTATTCCTTGGCATTTATATTTTGGAATTCCTTTCCAGAGGGGATTGTCGTATTCTTTCAATAATTATTTTGCCCTCTGGTTCCAGGACATCAGGGCAGTTTTCCATCACTAAATCATGTAACATTATGTCCAGGCTTTTTTGTCTTCAATATTTTCAGGATGCCCATTGATTCTTAGCTTGTCTCTCCTCTTTCTATACTTGAGGTCAGCAGTTTTACTGATGTGGTATTTTATGTTTTCTTCTATTTTTTCAACTTTTTAATTTTATTTAACAGATTCTTGTTGTCTCATGATGTCATTATTTTCCATAGATTGCAGTCCTTTTTGTTAAGAGAAGAATTCTTTTCATTCCTTTTACAACTCCTTTTCCAATTCTTCAATTCTATTTTTGAAGCAATTTTCCATTTTCCCAAGTGCAGTTTTGAAAGAATTATTTTGTTTTTGAATTTGTCCATTTGCATTTTCCAAGGTTTTGTTTTCTTGTTACTAGATCTTAATTTTCTGTTGCAAAGTGTAATTTTTAGGGAATGGCTTAGCAAGTTATCAAGGTTATGGAATACTATTGTTCTATAAGATGACACAAATGGACATATTTCAAAGAAGCATAGAATGAATTACAGTAACTTATGCTTATCAGAGGGAGAAGAACAAAAGAACATTGTGCATATTAAGAATAACACTGAGTGTTGATCAACTTTGATGCACACAACTCCTCCTGGCAGATCCGAGAGGTAACACAATCCAAGGATTCGGGATATGGACAATGCTATATCCATCCAGAGGAAGAAAAAGAAAGAAAAACAATACAGAATATGAATGAAAACTACACACACTTTTTAAAAAAGTTTCTCAATTTCTGGACAAGTTGGTGGTGAGAAACTAGGCACCGTCTGAAGTTCACTTGTCTTTCCCTCAAAACTAACATGAAACAAGACTCTTAACAGAATTTGAATCCACATAACCCAGAGAAGAAGCTAGAAGAACATCAACCAATATCTGTCTCAGGAGAACATGGAAAACCTGGGCCCAGAGAACAGAGAGTCAGTGCAGGGGTGTTGGGTTGAGGCACAGGGACTCACATGAGAATAGCAGTGAAAGCAGTGTGCACAGTGTTAGGAAGAACTCTGTCACGAAAATGTTTACTGTGTGAGGTGGGAGAGCTCCAGTGTGGTGGCTATACATCTATCTGCTCATTTGAGCTTGTCTGGAAGACAAAGGTCATGAAGTTTTCCAGTATTTTCAGTTGAATCCCCCTCCCAATCCTTTGGGAGAAAATGACTCTTCCCAAAACAAACACAGTAACAGCCCCCCCCCCCCCCCCCAGCTCCCTCACCTCCAGGCTCAAGTGAAGGGAAAAAAATTTCCCTCAATGCTGGCAGAGGATTAAGGAGATTAACAAAACAGCCAGAGGGCCCAGTTCTCTTTATTTAAGGATAATCCAGATCCTTCTGCACCCCCCCCCAGTCCCTGGAGTGGGCCACTACTCAAGGTCACAGACATTCCAGAGAAAGCCTCTAGCATTCCCCACTTGGAGTTACAAAACTCAGTAAGCAAAGCCTCTAAGGAGCTCAGCTCAACATCAAAAGTCTGTGAATCAGACACACTCCTAACACAGGATCCTAGAAAAATGAAGAAAGGCCAGTAAAAAGTGGGGTCATTGAATGTTACTGTGAAAACAAGGATCCTAAATCAAAGAAAACTAGAGATTCAGAGAATAGGAATTGGTCTCCCACCCAGAAATGCTTCTTTAAAGAGAACAGGAAGGAATTTAAAAATGAATTGCCAAAATTGGGAAAAGTAACACAAGAGAAAATTCACATTTTGCAAGAGAAAAATTTCATCCTGCAACATGAAAACAAAATTTACAATTGAACAAACACATAAAGAAAATTATTGTCTCAAAATCACAATTGGGCAAATAAAAAGCTCCTTCAAAAATAGAATTGACTAATTGGAAAAGGAGTTGCATAAAGTAAATGAAGAAAATTCTTCACTTCAAGTTTTTATTTTATTTTATTTTTATTTTTTTGAAAATTCTTCTCTTTGGTGGCTAGGTGAGGCAGTGGATAAAGCACTGGCCCTGGAGTCCAGAGTACCTGGGTTCAAATCCAATATCAGACACGTAATAATTACCTAGTCATGTGGCCTTGGGCAAGCCACTTAACCCCATTGCCTTGCAAAAACCTAAAAAACAAATTCTTCTCTTAAAAAAGGTTAGAATCTCTGGAAACTAATGACTTAATGGAACAAGAATCTATTAAACAAAATCAAAAAGAAGAATGTAACATACCTCGTAAGAATGTAAAATAACTGACCTGGAGAAAAGACAATTTAAGAATCAATGGGCTTACTGGAAACATTGAGAAGAAAAAAATTTTGGGGTTTCATACTTCAGGATATAGTGAAGGAGAATTTCCCTGATATCATGTAATCGGAGGATAAAATAGTAATTGAAAGACTGCATCCATCCACTCAACAAAGGGATCCCAAAATGAAAACACCAAGGAATAACATGTCCAAACTCCAGAACTATCAGATAAAAGAGAAAATCCTGCAAGCTGCCAAAAAGAAACAATTTAAATACTACAGCACCACAGCAAGAATTACTGGCTGAATGAACATTAAGGGATCAAAGAGTCTAGAATATGGAATACTGAGGAGAAAGGGAGTCAAGAATTCACTATCTGGCAATGCTGAGCCTTTTCTCCGAAGGGGAAAAGATAGACTTTTAATAATATAGGAGATTTCCAAGATTTCCTGATGAAGAGACCAGAGCTAAATAGGAAATTTGGACTTCAAACAGGAGACTCAAGAGATTCATGAGAAGGTTAAAAAAAAGGAAAAAGAAAAAAACCCTGTTATCCACTAAGATGAAACTGGCTATATCCACACATGGGAGAAAGATTCTCATAACTTTTGAGAACAGTAACTGTATTAGAGAAAATAAACTTAGTCAGAAGTATTAGATATTCATGATTTGTCTTTGATAGAATGTTTAAAAAATGATATCTCTTAAAAAGTGGGGACAATGAAGAGATGGGAGGATAAATTATATGGCATGCAGAGTTTCAGAGGACCTACAAGCAATAGAGAGGGAAAAGAGAGGAGGTGGGAACAATATGAATCTTACTCTCATCAGATCTGGCTCAAAGAAGGATTAACACAAACACACACACACACATACACACACACACACACACACACACACACACACACACACACTGAGTTAAATTTAGAAAATGATCTTACCTCTTAAGTATTAAGAGGGGAAAGGAGGAACAGAGAGGAAAAGAACAAGAAACAGAAGGAAGGGAAGGAAGATTGGGTACGGGGAAAGGAGAAAGAAAGGGCAGCAGAGTTGGATATAAGGGGGCAACACAACAACCCTCAAAAGGAAAATACTGGGAATAGGGATAAGGTGAAAATAGCAAAAATATAATCAGAGGGAAGATAACAAGGAGGGCAATAAAAATTAGTAATTATAACTTTGAAAGTGGATGAGATGAATAATCCCATAAAGCAAAAGAAGATAACAGAGTGGATTAAAAAACATAATCCTACAGTATGCTGCTTACAAGAAACTCTTTTGAAGCAGAGAGATACATACAAAATAACAGTAAAATAGTGGAGCAGTATATGCTGTGCTTCAGCTTAATTGAGAAAGACAGGCATACCAATGCTTATCTCAGACAAAAAAAAAAGCTGCAAAAATAAATCTCCATAAAAGAGAAAAGGAAAGAAACTGTATCTTCCTAAAAGGTACAATAGACTGTGAAGCAATTTCTTTATTAAATATGCATGTACCAAGCAGTATAGCATCTAAATTCTTAGAGGAGAAACTGAATGAGTAGCAGGAAAACAGAAAACAAAACAATACTGGTGGGAGACTTCAACCTCATTTTCTCATAATTAAATAAATCTAGCCATGAAATAAACAAGAAGGAAGTTAAGGTGGTAAATATTATGTTAGACCCTTGGAGAAATAGCACAGGGATAAAAGGAATATGATTTTTTTTTTTCCTGCAGTACATGGCATTTACACAAAAATCAACCATTTGCTAGGGCATGAAGACTTCAGTCAAATGCAGAGAGGCAGAAATAGCGAGTGCTTCCTTTTCAGACCATAATGAAATAAAAATCATGTGCAATAATGGGACATGGAGAGTTAGACATAAAACTAATTGGAAACCAAATGACGTCATTTTAAAGAATGAGTGGATCAAACAACAAATTATACATAGAATTAATGATTTCATCCTAGACAATGAAAATAATGAGACAACACACCAAATTTTATGGAATAAAGTCAAAGCAGTTATTAGGGGATATATTCCATCTCTAAGTGCTTACATGAATAGAATAGAGAAAGAGAAAATCAATGAACTAAGTATGCAACTAAAAAAATTAGAAAAAGAACAAATTAAAACCCCTCAATTAAATACAAATTTGAAATACTTTAAATTAAAGGAGAAATTATCTAAATTGAAGGCAAGATATGTATTGAACTAATAAATAAAACCAAGAGTTGATTTTATGGAAAATCCAATAAAATAGACAAAACTTAGGTTAATTTGATTTTAAAAAAGAAAGAAGAAAAACAAATTACTAGAATCAAAAATGAAAAAGGTGAACTCCCAACAAATCAAGAAGAAATTAAAGTAATAATTCATAAATATTTGGCCCAACTGTATATGAAAATTTGTTAATCCTAATGAAATAGATTAATATTTACAAAAAAATATAAATTGCCTAGATAAAATGAAGAGGAAACTAAATATCTAAATGACCCTATCTCGGGGAAAAAAGAAACTCAACAAGCCATCAATGAATTCCCTAAGGAAACAGCTCCAGCATCAGATGGATTCACAAGTGAATTCTATCAAACATTTAAAGAATAATTGGTTCCAATTCTATATCAATTCTATATTGGAAAAATAGGTGAAGACAGAACTCTGCCTAATTCCTCTATAACACCAATATGCTGATGATACTTAAACCAGGAAGAATAAAAATGCTGAAAGAAAATTATAAACCAATTACTCTAATGAATATGCATATAAAAATCTTAAATGATATCTTAGCAAAGTGATTATAGCAAATTATCATTAGAATAATAGGTTATGACCAAGCAGGATTTATTCCAGGAATATAAAATTGGTTCAATTTGAGTCAAACAGTCAGTATAATTGACTATATCAATAATAAACCTAACAGAAATCATATGATTATCTCAATGGATGCTCAATAAGTCTTTGACAAAATATAGCACCAATTCCTACTAAGAACACCAGAGAGCATAAAAAAAATTTGATTGCTCCTTAGAAAGATCAGCACTATCTATCTGAAATCATCAAAAAGCATTATATGCAATGGGGATATGCTAGAGGCTTTCCCAGTAAGATCAATGATGGATCAAGGAAGCCCAATATCAATGCTATTATTCAATATTGTATTAGAAGTGTCAACTTCAGCAATAAGAGGAAAAAAAGAAATTGAAGGAATTAGAATTGGGAAGGAAGAAACAAAGCTCTCAATCTTTGCAAACGACATGATTGTATACCTAGAAAAACCTTAAAAGTCATCTAAAATCTATTGGTAACAATTAGCAACTTTAGCAGTCACAGAATATAAAATAAACCCACATAAATCCTCAGAGTGTCTATATATTACTAGTAATTATAGTAGCAAGAGCTAGAGAGAGAATTTCCATTTAAAATAATTTCAGACAACATAAAATACTTGTCAGTCTACCTGCCAAGGCAGACTCATAAACTATGAATACAACTATCAAAACATTTCTCACACAAATTAAATCAAATTTAAATAACTGGGCAAATATCAACTACTCATGGATATGTTGTACTATTAAAATAGAAATGACAATTCTATGTAATAAACTTATTATTTAGTGTCATAGCAATGAAATTATTTTAATAAATTAGGAAAAATTGTAAATACATTTATATGGATAAAAAAGTCAAGAATATCAAGAATTTAATGAAAAATGTGCAGAAGAAGATGACAGCCTTATTAGATCTAAACATATTATAAAGCATCAGTCAGCAAAACTGTCTGGTACTAGCTAAGAAATAGAGGGGTGGAACAGTGAAATAGAGAAGGTACAAAAGAATAGAAGGAAGTGGCTATAATAATCTGCTGTTTGATAAATCCAAAGAGTCCAGTTTCAGACATAAGTACTCGCTCATTCATAAAAACTATTGGGAAAATTTTAAGATAATATGGCAGAAACTTGGATCAGACCAACATCCCACAAACTACACCATGATAAGATCAAAATGGTTGGAGGATTTACACATAAACGACATTATAAGCAAATAAGAACAAAGAATGACATGCCCATCATATCTATTGAGAGTGGAGCAGTTTTGACCAAGAAAGAGATAGAGATTATCATAAAAAACAAACCAGATAATTTTGATTACATTAAATTTAAAAGCTTTTGCACTAACAAATCCACTGTAACCAAGATCAAAAGAAATGTAGTAAATTAGGAAACAATTTTTACAACAAAGGACTCATTTATAAAAGAAAATATAGAAAACTGAGTCAAATTTATATAAAAAAATCCAGTCATAAGACAGCTAGTTGTTACAATGAATAGAGCACCAGACCTGGAGTCAGAAGACCTCTGCTCAAACTCAGCCTTAAACACTTAATTGCCTAGCTGTCACTTGACCCCATTTACTTAAATAAATAAAATTACATTAAAAAAACATCTTACAATTGACAAATGGTCAAAGGACAAGCAAAGGCAATTAGAAGATAAAGAAATCAAAACTGTCTATAGTCATATGAAAACTTTCTCTAAATCATTACTGATTAGAAAAACACAAAGACAGAATCTCTGAAGTACCCTTCCACACCCCGCAGACTAGCCAATATCACAAGAAAGAACATTGATCAGTGTTGGAAGCTATATAGGAGGAAATCTAGTAAACTAATACATTTTTGGTGGAGCTTTGAAGTGAGCCAACCTTTCTGGAGAGTAATTTGAATTATGTCCAAGGGGCAAAAAAATACTGTACATACCTTTTAATCCATAAATTCCTCCACTGGTTCTATACCCTGATGAGATCATGTAAAATTTAGGGTCTAAATATCACATGTACAAAAATGTTCATAGCAGCTCTGTTTGTGATGGCAAAGAACTGGAAATAGAACAGAGGTCCAACAATTGGGGAATGGCTAAACTAATTGTGCTGTGGAACATTACTCTAATAGAAATCAGGAGAGATCAGATTTCAGAGGAGCCTGCAAAGACTTGCATGAAGTGATGCTGAGTGAGATGGGCAGAACCAGAAACAACATTATACACTCTCATCGGTTTGATGATCACACTCAATTGACTTGCTCACTTTATCAGGCCAATAATTAGGGTGAAGTTTTAGCTTATCGGTGACAGAGAATACAATCTGTATCCAGAGAAAGAATTGTAGATTTCACACAACTATCAAAACACTTCTCACACAAATTAAATCAAAGATTCTTACCTTCAATTTTTAAAAAAATGTTATCATATGTACTACATAATTTTGTTACCTCTAATATTTTATTTATTACATTTTTTCTTCAAGGATATTTTTTTCTCTCTCAACACATCAAATTTTGATCATTTCATAGCATGGAAACAATATAAAGATTTTCAGCTTGCTTTCTGTTGTGGGTACGGAGGAGGGAAGGGAATGTGGGGGATATTGTCAAATTCAAAACATTACAAAAATGATAGGTAGAAACAACTATTGTATAAAATTGGAAACCAAATAAAATATTTATATAATAAAAATTCTCTTATGTATTTCTTTCCTTTTTTCATGGTTTTCTTTCTTTTTCCCTTAATCAGAATTCATTGTACCAAAAATGACTATTCTGTAAATATGTTAAATATAAATGTGAATGTACAATATTTCCCAGACTAATTATGCCTAATTTTTGCTAGATTTTTTCTAGCTTTCACAATAATTTTTGTCAAATACTAAATTCTTCCTCCTATAACTGATGGCTTAAAATTTTAACAAAAACTAGGTTACAATGCTTGTGTGGTTCATTAAATTGTTAACTAATTGTTACATTGATCACAGTTTCTTTATTACACAGGACCAAAGGGTTTTGAAGATTTTAGCCTTGTAGTGAAATTTGAAATCTGACACTTCTAACTCCACTTTCTTTACCTTAATTTTTCAATATTTTTTTCATATTTTTGACCTTTTCCCCACTCAATTAAAATTGTTATACTTTTTTTCCCTTTAAATTAAATTATGGGTAGTTTGGTAAGGTGGATGATGTAAATTAATCTCCATAGAACTGTTAATTTTTCATATTGTCTTAACCTAAGTAGAATCAATTATTATTTTCCAAGTATTTATATATGCCTTTATTTTTAAGAGTTTTATAATTGTTCTTATAATTCATTTGAGGTTGTTGGCAGGTAAACTCCCAAGTCTTTTATAATTTCTATATTCATTTTAAATGGAGTTTTCCTTTCCATCTCTTATTGCTAAGTTATTTGGTATATTCAGAAATGTAGATTATTTGTAGGTTTTATGTTATGTCCTGAAAATTTACTATTTTCATAATTGTATTAGCTTTTTAAACTGACTATGTAGATTTCTCTATCAACTCAGCTTAAAATGATAGTTTTGTTTCTTGATTGTCAGTATTTATTTCTAGCTTTTTCATTGCTAAAGGTAGCATTTTAGTAAAATATTGGATAGTAATAGAAATAATTGGTATTCTTTCTTCATACCTGATTTCATTGGAAAACTCTTGCTTATTTTCATTTCAAATAAAGCATGTGCTTCAGTTTAGAGAGTTGTATTCATAATTTTAAGTAAAGATCTATTTTTTATGCTTTCAATTCTTTTAATAAAATGATTAATGTGGTTTTTTGCATCTATTGAAATATTCATACTCTTTTCACTGATTTACAGAAATGGGTCAAATGTCCTTATAATTTTGCTTGCATTCTACCAAACATTAAATCCTGATATAAATTCATTATGTGCTGAGTGTGTTATCTTTGTGATTTTTTTATCACTGCTAGTATATTTTAAACTTTTTCATTAATATTCAATAGATAAATTGTTTTAAAATTTTCATTATCCCTTTTTTCTCTGCTTAAGGTATTAAGACCACATTACAGTCAAAGAAATTTGTTAGTAATCTACCTCTTTCTATTCAATCTATGGGATTTAATTGTTCACTAAAGATTTGGTAGAATTTGTGCATTAATTCTTCTAATTAGGGTTCTTTTTTAAGAAGCTCATTTGTGATATCCATTTTCTTTTGCTTATCGGAATTTCAATTTTGTTGTTTAATTGGGAATTAAAATTGTTATTGTTGTCTTTTTTTTCTAGTACATATCAAATTCATTAATCTTTTGTTTTTCTCTTAATGACATAAGCATTTGAAGATCTAAAAATTTCCTTAGTACTGCCTTGGCTACATGCCATAAATTTTGCTACGTTATATCACTGTTTCCATTCTCTTTAGTGAATTTATCTGTTTTTTTTTGGTGATATTTTCCTTGTTTGAATAATACTATTTATCTATCAGTCTATTGGAAGAGATTATTTTTAAAATTAATTTTACCCTATAATTACAAGAGCTTTTATTGAATGGAGTCAGTGCATTATGACTTGAAAATATTTAATAGCTATATTTTACTGCATTTATGAGATTTTTAAGCCCTAATAAAGGGTCAGTTTAATATAATTTCTCTGCCTCTGTTTCTATTTCTATTTCTAACTCTGTTTGCATGCACACATACACATACACATACACCCCTTTCCCTCTATGTATCAGTTAAGATGAGATTGAGCTTCAAAATTTTGTCTCCATATTTTCCCATAAATCATAAAAACTCTTCTTCATTGTCCATTTTACATGAGATAATTTTCCCAAGTGTTCTTCTCCCTTTCCTCATCCTCTTCCTGTAGGACATTGCTCTTTTTCCATCTTTCATTTTTCTTTTCTGATCACTAAAATAAAATAAACTATTTTTTGTCTTCTCTATTTATTTATACTCCTAAATAATATAATAAGTTTAATTATGAAATTCTACAAAATTTCTCTTTCATGTTTATTGTTATGACTCTCTCAATCTTATGGTTAAATACTAAATTTTCTATTTGTTTGTTCTTTGCATTATAAATATCATGAAATCCTTTATTTCATCAAATTTACACTTATCTTTCAAAAGAATTACAAAAAATATTTTGCTGAATACTTTGTTCTTAGTTGAAATTTATGTCCTTTGTTATTTGGAGTATTAAATTCCAAGATATCTGCTCTTTTATGGTTATCTGCTGAATCTTCTGTGAACCTTACTTGGACTTCCTAGTATTGAGATTGATTCTTTATGACAAAAGACAATATTCTTTCCTTGACAAGGGAAATTTGGAATTTAACTATAATATTATGGGGAGTTTTCATTCCCAGATAACCTCTATAAGAACAATGGTCTCATCTTTCGATTTCCATTTTGCTCTCACATTTAAAGATATTTGGATGGTTTCCATTATAATTTATTAAAATGTTATCTGTGTACTTTCTGATAGCAATTTTCAGGTAATAATTTTATTTAACTCTCTCCAAATTATTTTCCAAATCAGTTTTATTTCCACCAAGAGATATTTTTCCATCTTTTTAGCTTGATTTTTGGGCTGCTCTCTTTCTTCATATTATATTTTGTGCTTAAATTGGATTAATTGTTGCTTGATCATATTTTTAATCTATTTCTTGATTTTGGCCTTTATATGAAATTTGGAATCATTACAGCATTGAAATATGTGTGTGGTTGGGGAATCATTGCATCAAGTCTCAGTCTTGTCAATCCTGATGTCTTCACTACTCCTTCTGGAGAACTGTCAGTCTTTCATAATTCCAGTGTGGTGAGTCCTAGGGAGAGAAATGGTCACTGATATCCTAGTCTGTATTCTGATCTTTTATCCATCTAGGCCTATGTCTCTGTTATAACTACAAGAACTCCTCTAAAACCTAAAACTCTACCTTGCATCTGATTATGGGCAATTAGTTCTAATTATTTAACCTGTACTAGTAAAGGAATTCCTTCCAATCTCTTTTTTACCAGTTTTTCAGTAGCATTAGGGACTCTGATAGAGTTCTCATTATCACTGTTGTCCTAGCTTCCACAATTGCCTCCATTGCCCTTATTTGGTTTTACAACCATACTGTACTCTCAATCCCTCCTCCCCAACTTCCACAGACTTCCCTTGTTGTCTTCTTAAATTATACACTGGGATAGAAAACTGTCTTGCTCTGAACTTTTATGGATTTTAATGCAATAAAATTATTTTTTTTATTTTTAAATGAATTAATATTTAAATAAATATTTTTATTATAAAATTAAAATATTTGTTATGTTCAATTAAAATTGTTTAGAGAGAAATTTTGAGAAATGTCAGCTAGAATTTTCCATTATTCTGATATTTTTACTATTTTGCTTTCAAACCGTGAAACTAGCAACTAAAGAGGAAAGAATATAGAGGTGGGCTTACTGGACATGAGAAAGTAGAGCAAGTAAGATCTAACAACTAAACAGTTTAAAAGATAAATATAACAAATTATTTCTCTATCCTGCAGTATCATACTGAAAAACAGCCTTCACACTCTTAATTGAGAACAACAGATCTCTTGAATGAAAGTCAGTTGGTGAAGAAAGTATCCCAGATGTCATTTCCAATAGAGATTTTCAGAAATGATTTTGCAAAATGAGTTCACTTAAATTTGCAATGTCAAGTACTTTGAAACAAAATTCAATTTTGTTGCAAGTCATTAAATTTAATTTTGTCACCAAATCAGACAAATGCATTGTGGTTTTAGCAACCTGTGTTTTTTTTTTTTTGTTGTTGTTGTTGTTCTTGAAAGGACACCAATGTTTGAAATTCTAATTCTTAATTCAAAGTAATAAGTGGCAATGTGTTAAAAGTAAATAACATAGAACTTTCTTTTTTCTCTAGATGAATGGTATTAAAAATCATCAACTCCTAAAATGCTTGTGATGAAAAAGAACAAAATCAATTTTCTGCTTCAATTACTTCATTTTGAAAATCAAGCAAATTAAGACCAATGAGATGAAAGGGTTTGCTCATGTTCAGATAACTTGTTATTAGCAAAACTGGATCTTGAAGGAGAAATTTCTAATCAAGATGTCATACTGAAACCTATTTCATTTGATTTTATACTCATATACACAAAAATGAATGATATAAATGAGATTTTTTCCTTGAAAAAATTTATACACATACACACACACACAAACACACACACACACACACACAAACACACAAAACACATGTATACTTTTACCAATGTGGCTATTTCCTCTAGCAATGTATATGACAACTAAGGTTTTCTTTTAGTTTCATTTAATACGGTTCACCAAATAAGCAGAAAGGTTTCCTCATTTTTTTTCACATAATAAGGATACCAATGCCACACACACAAAATGCAATCACCTATTGTCCCTTTATCCACATATTTAATGCATCAGTTTTCACACAAATCATATCTTTGTGCATATGATTTACATTTTTTTGCCTTTTTTATTTCTCTTTTTTTCCCAGGGTTTATTTCAAATGTGAAACTCTCTACTACCCTTGAATGATATAATTTAACTCTTTGTAAATAAACACACATATGCACATGGTTTTGGAAAAACCTTAATCTATTAAATATTATCTAGCTAGATTATATTTAATTCAATTAGCATTAATTTTGTCTTTTTTCCTAAATAGACAATTATACCATTTTTATCATCATCATAGATTCACTTGGAATTCCTTGCTCTATTTCTGGCTTTGATACAATTAGAAAAAAATATACCCACACCCAAGAAAATATGGAAGATAACTATATATATATATATATATATATATATATATATATATATATCAAGTAGTTTTGCCTCCATTGCATTCTGAACTATGGAAAGGACATTTTTAAAAAATACTCATCATCTTGTTTTGTTGTTAATTTGTTATTAATCAATCAGAAAATCACTAAAAGAATTTATAATTTATTCAATATTTTAAGGAACAAAATTTATATTGGAATGTATTAAAATTTAATGAAGATAAACTTCTAAGGTGGCATTTTTTCTACTAATGACATTTGGCCTTTACCTTCTAAAAAATCCCTTCATCTGACTGATCAGTTCCTTACCAAGCTATCATTTTAAAGGAAGGCTCAAGCTTTCCATGTTTCCTTTTTATTTCCTTTCCTTTCTTTGATATTGATTGCTGATTTCTTTCTTCATCATGCCTCCTTAATCTTCTCACCTTACAAGATGCTTTTGCTAAAAAATTTCAGTCTCCTTCTTGCATGAAAAATTCAACTTCCCTATGTCCTTAACAGACTGTTAGCTCCTCCTACCTTTGGTTCCCTTTTCTCTGATTATTCAGCTACTCTCTGGATATCCATTATGCTTGTTTATTTGCCTTTATTAATTTATGTATTCAAATCTATATGCATATATATATAATTTTTTAAATTTAATCATTAAAATGTAAAACTTCCAATTTTCTCTTCCTTCCACTCTTTCTCCATCAGGAAAAAGGTAAATGATACCAATAATACATGTAAAATCATGTGAAACATATTTTCATATTAACCATGCTAGAAAAAATTATGGCAATTAAATAAATTGAATAAGAATGGCTTAAACTGAATCCATATTTAATTAGTGTCCTCTTTAAATGTGGATACAATTTTTCATCATGAGTCTTCTGTAATTGTCTTGGATCATTGTATTGATCAGAGAAGTTAAGTCAATTGAAAATCATTACAGTACAAATACTGTTATGTGCAATGTTCTTCTGGTTCTACTTGTTTCCTTTTTTATTAGTTCATATAAGTCTTCCTAGATTTTTCTAAAAGCATCTTGTTTATCTTTTCTCATTATTTTTCCATCACAATCATATACAACTTGTTTAACAACTTCTCAAATAGTATGCATCCAATTCTTTGTGACCAAAATATATTGCTATTAAATTCGAATTTATTAAATAAAATCAAAGTTTGCAAGCTTTCTGTTTCTCCAATATCCTAAAGTAACAACCATGTGACCTTACCCTGAACTGTGTGAAATTCAAGCATGTCCAATTAAACAACATGAATTGTTGTTGCCTCAGACTTAATATTTATTTGAAATAAATTCCTATTTTAGTCCTTTCCAGATTTTCTGATGTTTCCCTGAATTGATTGAGTAATTTTTGATTTTGTATCAAATGGTCCTTGATTCTAATGACATTCATCTTTTTAGACTCCTAGATTTCAAGTTTTAATATTGGGATATTTCCCTAGATAGTCTTCTCTTTGGGGGCATATACTTTTACCCATCCCTTAATCACCTACTAAGTCATTTTGTAATTATTCACCATGTCACTTCTGCCCTAAAGATTATTCACAATCAGGGATTTATTCTCCTCCTTATTATTCTTAATGTGATTGACTAGATCTAACTAAATTATGACTTCTAGAGAAGGAAGTAGGAATCAGAATAGGAAAGATTTCTTATTTATAATTCTCTCCTTAGGCTTAGTGACTTGCTTCCCATTTTTAATCTTAATTAAATATGATCTTTAATTCATATCTTAAATTATTTTCATTTTTAAACTGCTTACAATCTTATTACTTCATCCTCCAACTTCCTCTATCATTCGGATTCTATGTCCAAGTTAATTTCTTAAGTAAGTCACACTGATTACAAACAATAAAACTTATTTTTAACATGGTAAAGGGTTTCTACGGCGATACAGAATAGTATTTTATACATATTATATATCTAAATATATATTTTCTACATATGCATAACTTATAACAAGCATGTACTTATTTCCTAAGTAAATAAAAATAGGGAAGATATGGCTACAGATAGTCTAAAGAGGGGAAGTTTAGCCAAATTCAGAAGTCATAATGATTGAAATGAAGTTGAAATGAAGTTGTCATAATGATTACCCAAAGAATGATGAATTTTCTAAGTACAGAAATTCTAGAAGACCATGGAATAAATAATGAGAGATTATCATCTATCATAATGACAATAGCCTTGAAATCAAAGAAGAGAGGAAGAAGAAAATGGAAAAAAGAAATAAAAGTCATGCAGGAAATTTATGAAAATTCACCAGAGAAATCAACTCTGTTAAAAGTTAAAATAGGGGAGGCTAGGTGGTATAGTGAATAAAGCACTGGCCCTGGAGTCAGGAGTACCTGGGTTCAAATCCCAAATCAGACAATAATTACCTAGATGGGTGGCCTTGGGCAAGCCACTTAACCACATTTGCCTTGCAAAAAATCCTAAAGAAAAAAGTAAAGATAACCAGCTGGAAAAGGAAACACAGAACCTAACTGAAGGAAATCAAACCCTAAAAGTATAAATGAACAAAGAGAAACAAATTAACATACAAGACTACAAGATTCCATCAAATAAAAAAGACAGAAAAAACTGAAGGAAATGTAAAAGGTAATGGCTTTTAAGGAAAGGAATAACTTGGAAAAAGAGATGCAAGAGAGACAATCTATGAATCATCAGACAACCAGAAAGCCTGAACCAAAAAAAAAAAAAGAACCTGGGAAACATCATGCACGAAATTATAAGTAAAAACTATACAAATCAACTACAAAAAAGATAACAAATAACTCTTGAAGGAATCCACAGAACCCCCCAGCAAGTGATCATAGAATACATAATCCAAGAGCTATAATAGCGAAATTACAGAAACCTCAAATAAAGGAGAGAATATTGCAAGCAGACAAAAAAGAACACAATCCAGGAAGTAATTACTAGATTCTTTCAATTTATACTTTACCCTCTGGTACTAGAATATCAGTGAAGGTTTATTTCATAATTTCTTAAAAGATAATGCTCAGCCTCCTAATTTTTAATCAGGTCTTTCAAGAAGACATAAAATTTTTAAATTATCTCTTCTTGCTGTATTTTCAGTTCAATTGTTTTACAAAAAAAATTTCACAATAGTCATGAGATTATTTTTCCTGGAATTATTTTCCAGGCTGAGTGTTTGTCTTAAGAGTTACTTACATTTTCTATTTTACTAGATTAAAAAAATTATGTTTTATAAAATCTTGATGTCTTTTAGGGTCAATAGTTTCTACATGTCCAATTCTAATATTTTGGGTTTTGTTTTCTTAAATTAGTAATTATGTTTTCTTTCCTAGTTGATCAATTTTAATTTTAAATGATTAGTTTTCAATTTGAACAAATTTACTTTTGAAGGTATTATTTTCAACAGTCAAATATTGTGTTAACTTTTTCAATTTTCCATAGTTCTGCCTGACTCATTTCTTTTCTCTTTCTTTATTCTTTTCTTTGCTGGCTTTGAGAATCCTTTCTGAGATCTTCCAAGAGGACTTTCTAGGTTTGAGACCAATTCATAATCTCCTTTGAAGTTTCACATGGAGGCATTTCTTCATTGCTTTGTTCTTTTGTGTTGATGTTTTGATTTTCCAGATCACCATATATTCTTTGCCCTCTTTTCAATTTATTTACTCATTTTGAGAATTGAATTCTCTTCCTGGGGCACAGAGAGTACAATATATACAATATATACAATATATTGTATATATACAATATAAAGAAGTAAATGACCTCAGTAGTCTGATATTAATAAATATATGATCCTATGTGTTGGGAGAGATAATTCACTATTTGTCAAAAATGTTATGGAAAACTGAAAGTAATCTAGCCAAAACTTGGTAAATCAATAACTCATATCATAAACAAAGATAGTGTCAAAATGATTTAGGCTCAAAAGACAATATCATAAGTGGATTATGAAAGTTTGAAATAAATTAGAAGTCAGATGTTTTATATAACAGATGAGAGGATCATTGGAGATAAAGTATATAATTTTAATATACAAAATTTTAAAAGTCTGTTTTGCACAAATAAAACTAGTGTAGTCAAAAGTAGAAGAAAAGCAGAAAAGCAGAAAAAATGTTTGCATAAGTTTTATATAACAGAGGTCTTATTTTTCAAATGCACATATAATTGTGTCAAATATATTTTTAAAAGAAATCAGTATTTCCTAATTTTCCAATTCCCAATTAATTCTCAACTCCCAATAACAAAGAATATGAACAGCCTCTTTACAGAAAAGCCATCAATAACCATGTGAAAAAAATTCTCTAAATCACAAATAGAAGCATCAAAATTAAAAATCTCTGAGTTGTTACAAAATATATATAAGGTTGGCCAAGATATCAGAAAAGGAAAATGGCAAACTAAATAGGATTATAGGTATATAATAGGTAAAGTAATGCAAAGTTCTTGGAACTATTATTAATCCCACAATTTTAGTGAATAGTTTGAAACTATGGCAAATGAAATATTAAACTGTACAAACTTTTTAACCAACAATACTGCTACTTGCACTTAGAAGTACATACATAAATATAGTAACTCTTTTTGAAATCACAAAGAAGTGGAAATTACATGCTGTCCCTCAATTGGGAAATGCTTTCCTGATTTTTTTATATAAATTTGTTGGAATACTAATACTGATGGTGAATAGAAGGTTTCTGAAAAAAATCTAGAAAGAATTATCATTACAAAATGAAATGAACAGAACCAGAAAAACAATCTTAACATAACAATACTGAAAAGATAATCAACCATGAAAGATGTAGTAAGTGTAATCAATATAATAAGCCATTATAGCTGTAAAGGACTCAAGATAAAAATACTTTTCATACCCATACAAAGAACTAATAGACTTGAATATGGGTAGAAGCATATTGTCTTTCTTCTTTCATTTCTTGATTTTTTTGGAAGCATGGCTAATGTGGAAATATAATTTATAAGATATGGAAGATACTGGCTTAGGACTGCCTAGTGTAGGATGACATTATTGGGGGAAGTGGTAAGCTTTGTAAGCAAAGCAGAAGTAAATTGGGTCAAAGGGGACTTCTGATTAAGATGACAGAGAGAAGACAGGCAGTGTGCTAAGGTCTTCTGGTCTTCTCTCATATATAACATGAAACAAAACTCTAAACACAAATTAGTTTGACAAAACCCAGAAAAAAATGCTAGGATACCTAGCTGTGCAGCCTTGGTAAGCCACTTAACCCCATTGCCTTGAAAAATCTAAAAAAAAAAAAAATGCTAGGAGAAGAATATCTATGGACATGGTGTATCTCTGTCTATCATGGGTGAGCTGGGGCCAGAGAGCAAAAAATGAGCCAGATTTATTTAAGATCAGAATAACCTAACAACCCCTGAGTCTATGATGGTGGTAGCTGCGGTCTGAAAGCCAAATAGGCTTCAGTGTCTTTGACTATAGGAGAGGTGGGCTGGGGTGCTACAGCAGGAGTGGAGGGGGAGAAACCTCTAAAGAGAGTTGTAGAGTATGGCTAGACATGAATCCATTGGGCCTGGTTTCTCTGGAGGACAATGGACACCATACTTTCATTTCAGTCCTCTTCCCAGAATAATCATATTATCAGCCCCGCCCCCTGCCCCAAGCAGGCTCAGGTGTGGGCAGCACAGCTTCCTTAGCAGAATATGGAGACTAATTACCTTGCCCCAGGACCAAGTCCACATTGCTCAAGGATAAAATTATCCAGCAAATCTATCCATCTCCTCCATGCTTGGGTAGAGGGCCTCAAATAAAGGTCACAAATACTCCAGGGGAAGCAACCAGCTCCTCCTCCCAGCCAGTGCACTTGGAGTTACTAAACCCAGTGAGCAAAGCCTCTCGGGATCCAAACACCAAACATCTGTGAACCAGCCCCTCAGAAAAGGGGTCCATAGAAAACTACCTAGAAGGTAAGGACCCTGACTCAGAGAGATCTAGAACTTCTACAGAGAATATGATTTGGTCTCCAGCCCAGAAAGACTTCCTTGAAGAAATCAGGAAGAAGTTTAAAAAACAGTTGGAAAATCTGGGAAAAGAAACCCAAGATAAAATTAAGATCTTGTAACAACAACAACAACAAAATATGTGGAAAATACAATTGGACAAATGAAAAAAGAAAATAATTCTCTCAAAACCTCAATTGGACAAATGGAAAACTCCTTCAAAAATAGAATTGGCCAATTGGAAAAGGAGTTGCAAAAGATAAATGAAGAAAATTCTTCTCCTAAAAAAAGAATGGAGTCTGTGGAAACTAATGACTTCAGGAGTCAACAAGAATCTGTTAAATAAAATGTAAAAAAATAGGAAAAATAGAAGGAAATATAAAATACCTTATCTGCAAAACCACTGAAATCAAGAATAGAATCATCAGGGATAACCTAAAATCATTGGGCTTCCTGAAAATATTGAAGAGAAAAAAGCCTGGACTTAATATTACAGGGTTTAAGTGATAGAAAATTGACCTAACATCATAGAAAATAATTGTTGAAAGAATACATTGATACCCTCCAGTAAAGGATCTCAAAATGAAATCAGCAATGAGTATTGTGGCCAAACTTCAGAATTAGAAGATAAAAGAGAAAATCCTTCAAGAAACCAGAAAGAAACAATTTAGATATCAAGGAGCCACAGCAAGTATTACACAGGACCTGGCTGCATCAACATTAAGGGATTGAAGGACCTGGAATGCAATATTCCAAAGACCAAGGGAGATTGGAATACAGTCAAGAATCCACTGTCCAACAAAACCGAGCCTTCTCTTCCAGGGGAAAAGATGGACATTTAATGAAATAGACTTCCAACTTTTTCTGATGAAAAGACCATAGCTAAATAAAAATTTGGACTTCAAACAGGAGACTCAAGAAACACATGAAACGATTTTTTAAAAAAGGATAAAGGAAAAAAACTGCCATCCAATAAGACAGAACTGGCTATATTCACACCTGGGAGAAAGATTCCCATAATTTTCCAGAATTATAACTATTAAGGAGATTATACTGAGCCAGAAATAATGGACACTCATGGCTTAACTCTGACTCTAATAGAATGATATAAAAACAATATCTCCTTAAAAAGGTAGACAGTAAAGAGAATGGAGGATGAAGAAGATTGAATGAGGTAAATCACATTACACAAAGAGGTTCAAAGGACCTAGTGAAACAGAGGGGAAGAAGGGAGGAGATGAGAACCACCTGAATCTTACTCTCATCAGATTTAGTTTAAAGTTAACATATACACACTCAGTTAAGAAACTTATCATAGCTTTCAAGTATTAAAAGGGGAAAGGGGGAGTGAGGAGGAAAAGAAGATCTAATAGAAGGAAGGGAAGGAGAAAGGGCAAAGGGAAAGGGAAAAGAAAGAGAAGGGGAGGTTGGATATATAAGGGGTCAATCAGAAGGTGGTGGTATTTTGAAACAAAATACTGGGGAAAATGCATATTGATAAAGGGCAAAAATACAAAGAGAGGAGGATAGTATGGAGGGCAATAAATATTTAGTAACTATAACTTTAATGAACACTCGCATAAAATGTAAGCAAATAGCAGAGTGAATTAAAAATCAGAATCCTACAATATGCTACTTTCAAGAAACTCATTTGAAGCAGATAGATCCATATAGCTATAGGGAAAAGGTTACAGCAAAAGTTATTTTGATTCAACTGAAGTAAAAAACACAGGGGTAGCAATTCTATCCTATTTTAACAACTGCTAAAATAGAACTTGTTAAAAGAGATAAGAAACGAAATTATAACCTCGCCAAAAGGTATCATAGTCAATGAAGCAATTTCAATACTATATTTAGTATGCACAAGCATCCAATTTAGCATCCAAATTCTGAGAGGAGTAGTTGAATGAATTACAGAAGACTATAAACAGTAAAACTCTAGTGGTGGGAGACCTCAACCTCAGATTTAGATAAATATCACTATAAAATAAACAAGAAGGAAGTTAAGGTGGTAAATATATAGTTAGAAATCCTAGGCATGATAGTCATTTGGAGGAAATTGAATGGGGACAGACATGAAGATCTTTTTTTCTGCAGTACATGACACTCAAAAGTTGACAGTGTACTAGGGCATAAAACCTAATAATCAAATGCAGAAAGGCAGAAATTGGGAATATATCTTCTCAGATCACAATGCAATAAAAATCATATGCAATAATGGACCAGAGAGAGATAGACCTAAAACTAATTTTAAAGAATGAATATATCAAGCAACAAATTATGAAAAGAATTAATGATTTCATCCTATGCAATGACAATGGAGAGACAACATACCCTACCTTATGGGATACAGCCAAGTCAGTTTTCAGGGCATATATTATATCTTTAAATGCTTACATGATTAAATTAGAGATAGAAGAAATCAATAAACTAAAGCTATAACTAAAAAATTAGAGAAAGAACAGATTAACCCCCAATTAAATATTTAATTTGAAATTCTAATAATTAAAGGAGAAATTAATAAAATTGAAAGCATGAAATCTTTTGAACTAATAAATAAAACAGAGTTGGTTTTATAAAAAACAGTCAAATTGATAAATCTCTGGATGATTTGACTAAAAAAATAAAGAAGGAAACCAAATTACTAGAATCATCAATGAAAAAGTTGAACTCACCACCAAAGAGGAAGAAATTAAAACAATAATCTGCAATGATTTTGCTCAACTCTATGCCAACAAATTTGATAATCTAAGTGATATGAATGAATACTTAACAAAATATAAGTTGCCCAGGGCAAATGAAGAGGAAATTAAATAGCTAAATAATGTTATCTCAGAAAAATAAATTCAACAAGCCAATATTGTACTCCCTAAGAAAAAAATCTCCAGGGCCAGATGGATTCACAATTGAATTCTATCAAACATTTAAGGAAGAATTGGTTCCAATTCAATATAAACCTCTTTGGAAAAATAGGTGAAGATGGAGTTCTGTCTATCTCTTTCTATGACACCAATATGGTGCTGATACCTAAATCTGGAAGAGTCAAAACAGAGAAAGAAAATTATTGATCTATCTCCTCAATGAATATAGATGCAGAAATCATAAATAAAATCTTAACTAAACAATTACAGTAAGTTATCACTAGGATAATACAGTATGACCATGTAGTGTTTACTCCAGGAATGCAGGGTTGATTCAATATTAGGAAAACTGTTTGCATAATTAATTATATCAATAACACACTTATCAGAAATTATATGATTATATCACTAGGTTCCAAAAAAGCCTTTGACAAAATACAGCACCCATTCCTACTAAAACATTAGAGAACAGAGGAATACATGGATTGTTCCTTATAATGATGGACAGTGTCTACTGAAACTATCAGCAAGCATTAAATGCGATGGGATAAGTTAGAAGAATTCCCAATAAGATCAGATTTTAAACAAGGATACCCATTATTACCATTACTATGCAATGTTGTATTGGATATGTTAGTTATGGTGATAAGAAAAGATGAGATTGCTGGAATTGGAACTGGGAAGGAATATACAAAACTTTCACTCTTTGCATATGACATGTTTGCATATTTAAAGATTCCAAAAAAATCTTCTGAAAAACTACTAGAAGTGGTTGGCAACTTTAGCAAAGTCTCAGAATATGGAATAGACCCTCATGAAACTTCAGCATTTCTATATATAACTAGCAATATGCAGTGGAAAGATCTGGAAAGGGAAATCCCAGTAGGAGTTACTGGACAATATAGAATGCCTAGAAGTCTACCTGCTGGGGCTGATTCAGAAACTTTTTGAAAAAAAATTATGAAACATTTCTTACTAGACTAGGTCATTCCATCATCCCATCATCAATCCAGGACAATTTTGGGGTATCTGTGATGTAGAGTGCCATCTATATCCAGAGGAGGAATTGTGGAGTTTTAAAAGACCCAAAATGATTCCCTTTAATTAAATAAATTAAATAAAAAAACTGGTATCTTATTATGTAATTTTGCTGTCTCTTATATTTAGCTTTTTTCCTTGATAACTATCCTTTGTGGTCACATTGGCCAGTCTGAGAAGTGCAAGGTTTTACCTTAGATCAATGTATAGCATGGAAACAATGAAAAGACTAACAGACTGCCGTCTGTGGTGGTTGGAGGGAGGGAAGAGAGATAAGGGGAAAAAATTGCAAAATTCAAAAATAAATTAATTATTTAAAATTTACAAAAATTAGGTAAAAAGAAACAGAAATTTGAGTTTAGAATTAACCCCTCTGCTTTTTAGCTTAGCTTTTTGACTCAAACATAGTGATGTTATCTTTGTCCTCTTCAATGTAAAGACAAGAGCCAATAATAACCATATCCAATTAATCCAGTCTCTTTAATTTAACTATTCAAAAGGAAATACAGTTCTCAAGAGTTACAAATGTATTAATTTCCCTTACAGAGTTGTATACAATTTGATGGGTTTGACTACCATTGTTTTTGTTTTTTGTGCTTTTTTTCTTCTACTCTTTGTTTACCTGTTTATTCTTCTCTTGAGCTGTTCATTTAGAGATTGAATTCTCTGTTCAGTTCTGATCTTTTGGAAGTCATCTATTTCACTGGATATCCATCTTTTCTGACTCATGGTATATGCTGAATTTTTGAGGGTATTAAATTCTTGACTGTAATTCAAGGTCCTTGCCCTCTGACATATAGTATTCTAGGTCTCAGGCTTTCAGTGTTGAAGCTTATACATCTTGTTTAGGTCTGATTATCTTTCCTTTATATTTAAATTTCTTCCTTTAAGCTACTTGCAATATTTTCTTTTCTATTTGAGAATTATGGAATTTGTCTATGAAAGTACTTGGAATTTTTATTCAGGGATCTCTTACTGGAGGTGTTCTGTATATTCTTTTAATGGTTACTTTATCTTCTTGCTCTAGTAGATTTGCACATTTTCCAAGATAATTTCCTACATGATGTTTTCCAGGTTATTTTTTTTATCTAGGTTTTCTAGTAGCTCAATGATTGATAAATTATCTCCCTGGATCTATTTTCCTAATAGTTTTTTCCTAAAAGTTACTTTACCTTTCCTTCAATATTTTCAGTATATTTTATTTTGTTTTATTTAATCTTGAAGTCTTAAATATTCATTGTTTTCTATTTGTTCAATTCCAATTTTTATGGTTGTAGTTTCTTCAATTAGCTCTTGTATTTCCTTTTCCTCTTGGTCTAATTTATACCTTGAAAAAGTTTCATTCCTTTTCTAGTTGCTATTTTTACTTTTAACAGAGTTGATTTCTTTGGCCAATTTTTCATAATTTTCTTTCATGACTCTCCGATTGTTTTGATTCTTTGGCTTTTAAATTCTTTTAAAAACTCTTCTATGAAATTTTGGATTTGAGTGCAATTCATAGACACTTTTAAGACTACCCTTCTGGGTAATTTTTCACTGTTTTCTTCTTCCAGGGTGTCATTGTTATCATCTTTATCTGCATAGTAGCTTTCTATAGTGATCACTCTTGGCTTTTTAGCTCATCTTGACATATATGAGTTCTAATCCAGAGGTATAGGAAATATAGACTGTTTTTTTTATGTTTGGGCTGGGATCTGATCCCTGACGTGCAGTTGGTCAATATTTTGCCAATGCAGTCCAGACCTTGCCTTTTCAGAGGTTTATTCCCTCCATTATGACCAAGTTCTACCTATGCAGTAGTTTATTACTGAACCAGTAATGTCTTCTACCCTAGTGTCCCCAGGGTTCAGGATTTGTTTGGAGTTGGGACCCTCCCGGTTGGTTTGCTATCTAGCTGGAACCTATGCTGTTGACAAGCTTTTAAGACCTGGACTTCACTGTGGTTAAAAATCTACCATTGAATTTCTTACTCTCTTACTTTGCTGGGCTTTACTTATCCTTTTCCTCCAAAGAGGCTGACCTTCACTGAAAATCTTCCATGATGTCTACAACTGAAATCTTCTTTCTCTCTTGTCCTTTTTTGGTGGAATCTGTAACTTTAATGTCTATACAGAGGCCACATTTAGCTTTGTGTAGGGAAATTACCAGGAACATACTAGCTTCATGCTACCATCTTGGTTCCACCCTTGAAGTCTGAAATTATAATTTGAATGACTACACATGTTCAATTTATGATTCCTGACTTTTCCATTGATCTAAAGGGGCAATAAAACAAAAATACCCAAAAACTGAGTATCCATGAATTTCTGGCATCATAATACATATTAAAGTATACTTAAAATGTATGTACCTTGATTGAAAATCTTTTATTGCTAAAAAGTTATACATCTTTGTCTTCAATGAGTCATAACCTTTTTTCCCTCGATATCCTTGTCTTAATATTGATTGCTGTTGACTGATCAGAACGATGCTTACTGAAGTTTGAAGTTGTTATGTGCATTACTTTTAAAATGATAATAAAGTTCACTGTTATGGACTCTGCTTTTCAATGAAAAACTCAGAGGCCATTATAGGTATGATCATTAGTCTAATTTCAATATTGTTATGCCTCAGAATAAGGATACCAGAGGAGAAGACAAAGTCATGAGAATGACTCGTTGGTGGAGCATTCAGAACAAACACACTCTGTATTCATTAAATATGTCACCTTATTAGGGAAGAGTTCACAAAGCTCCAAAGGAATCACAATAGCAACATCAAAGAGCACTGACCACAGATTACATAAAAGATATGATAAAAATGAAAAATAGCTTAAAATATTGTGAGAATTACTAAATTGTGACCATATGCTATTAGAAAAAGTGATGAGAATAGACATATTTGTCTAGGTTGTCCACAAATTTTGAACTGAATAAAGCACAATATCTTAAAACTACAATAATAATAAGAACAATAAAATGACATAGACCTGTAATCTGATTCTGGAAAAAAGGTAGTCATTAATTATCTTCAAATAGAATTAATTACTCTCCTATTCACTTAGACTTCTTAAGCCTTAGCTACTTGCTTGCTATTTGTTTTTGGACAAGACACATTTCTGAACTTCAGTCAAGCTTCTTGAGTCATAAAATCTAACTGATTTGATTCTGTGATATATAATTTTAATTACAGAGATAATTTCAAAATCCTAAACAAAGACTAAAGACCATAGAATGTTACAGAAGATTAGAAAATTTTATTGAAATGATACTCTTTTTGGTTTATTAAAATCATTTTGGTCTTTGTTTTTAGAGATATTTCTGGTCCTAGAAGAGATGGTTACAAGGATCAGTGGTTAGGAAACTAGTCCTAGAATCAGGAAAATCTCAGTTCAAATTCAATATTTGATACTTACACCTAATAAGCAAAAACTATGGACAAGCTATTTAATCTCTAGTTTTATCAATTTTTTTCAATTTTAAATGAGGTTATTAATATCACTTATCTACCTGGTTTGTCATAATTCTCATCTGAAGTAATACTGGCAAAATGCTTAGCACAGTGTTGGACAATATGTAGGTGCTTAAAAAAATGCATGTTCTCCACATTATTTGACATGTTTGGATGTTCCTGTACAAAATAACACTGGAAAATATTTATTCACTATCACTACTCAATTTTTCTAGGTCAATTCTTATATTTAATGAAATTTTCAAAATGCATTTAGAAATTAATTATTATAGATAATATGCTGATTAAGTATAATTCTTAGTAATCAACACATTAGGAAAATATTTTCTAATTCTAAACAAAAATATTTTGATCAGTAAAATCATAGTAATGTTTACTTCCTACTTCTAAGTCCTTATGGTGAAATTCAGCATTTTCAAGTGTAAATGAGTTGTTTTCAGGTTTGTTTATTTTCTTGCAAAAACAGTTCTCAAAATATTGAGCTTACAATTTTTAAAATGATTTAATTTAACTTTCTATTTTCACCACTTTTAATTACAAAGGGATAAACAGTCACTTTTAGTGGAACAAAAAGCACAACAAAACCAAAAAAAAAAAAACCTTACTACATCTGACCAGAGATCTGTATTTAGACTGCATTTGATTAGCAAACTCAAATAAAAACTTGATCTTATCTAAGCAATGACTGTTTAAATAAATAACCACAAATGTCTAACCTACTAACCATCTTCATTTCTTTTCTGTTCCATTTTTGTAGGATTATAGGAACAGTGACATTTTCAACTATTTTTAGATATTTTTTCACCTTAATTGTCTTCCTGTTACAGAATTACTCCATATAATTGAGAAATAGATACCACAATTTTTGTTCTCTTTTATTTCAGCAAGTCATGGATTGTAATCAAACAGATGAAGTTTTTATTATTGAAAAATTTTTCACCTTGATGCTATTGAGATTGTTCTAGTATTGCCAATAAAACTTTCTCCTTTTAGGAGATTGAAATTCATCAACTAAAATTTGCTCCAGGTGACAACTTGATATATAAGGTCTCAAAGGCAATAAAAAACATTGTTTAACCTATTTAAAGTGAAATTTTTGAGTGATGTTTGAAACTTGGGAAAGTGAAGTTGAAAAGATAGTAGCTTTTAATCCATAGACCAATCTCTGAGAACTACTCATTTAAAAATATACAAGAGAGCTTAGCTGTCATTCACAAAGTTAAATTAAATTATAAGAATTAATTTTTATGCAAAGTTATTAGGAATGGACCTGGAATAGATCCTAACTAACTTAAGTTATTGCAATTTCTTCATTTTCCAAAAGTAAGGCCTTGAAATATGAAATGATTTGTTTCAAGGTCATAGACAAAGGGTATAGAACAGTCAGGTTTTGCATAATATTCTCTTTCACTCTTAATTTCATGTCTTTCTCATAGTAGCATGAGGAAACTGCAAAATGGACCAGAGAACTCAAAATTATCAACCATGTTTGAATGAGAAAGAATGTTAGACCTTTGTTCTAGTCAAATTCTCCAGTCTTAAAGATGACAAAATTAAATTTAAATAAAATGTTAACTGTTAGAGTGATTTAGCCCTGGTCATACAAATGATAAATGGGAAACAACACATTAAAATGGATAGCCTGCTAAATTTTCAACTTAGCATTGAGAATATCTAGGTAACAATTTTGATTCAGCACTCATTACTGATTTTATCTTGCTGAGCTTTAATTTCCTGTCTTCAAACTGCAAAATGGAGATAATTATTCTCAGAGTTGTTATTAGAATCAAATTAAGTAATATATGCAAAAGATACTTTTTAATGCATTCTAATCACAACATTATGATGCATTTATAATCTTTTTATGACAGGATGTGGACCCTAGTTTTCATTATCCAAATCAAGGGCTCAAGTTCTCACAGGATCTACCCAGATAGAAAGCCTTTGAAAGAAGTCATTTGGTAGACTGAGTCTGGTCTCACTAGATAAGTACAAAATATGCATTCTAGGGTCAAATAGCTAGTGCTGGAAAGAATCTCAGAAGTCATTTAATTTAATCCCTTTCTTTTAAAGATAAGGAAACTAAGGTAATCAGAAGTATTCATTGCCCTTTTTCAAGACCACAGAAATATTAAACATCAGAGGCAGCATTTTTGCTGTGATTTAACATTAGAGAATTATATTTAAAGCTTGAAAGGAACTTAGAGATAATTGAATACCATCTCTTCTTTTATAGAAAAAAAGAGGGTCAGAGAGTTTAGGTAACTTACTAAGGGTCATACAGCTAATAAGTCTTTTCAATTGGATGCAATTTCTGATTCTAATTTCATGTCAACAACTTTATTATTTATTTATTTCTAAGAACACTCTAATCAGGCTGAGTGAAAGAGTGGAAAAAAGGTAAAGGACTTTCATTTATTATATAGTGAGTAAATAGAAAAGAGTTTATCCTCATGCTCTAAAGGTCCTTCCATCACCTTACAAATTTCTTGAAGTGGTATCATCAAGGTCTTCATGTGGCAAGATAGATAACCTGCTGTGATTTGGTAGAGATTATGCTATGCTCCAAGGACGCATCAATGATCAATGAGAACCATGCCTCACCACTTCTATATTTGATATTGCTTAATTTATATAACCTCAAAAATCCCTCCCATGTTTCAGTTATTATGGTCCTGTGTTTTTTTATTTGAATTAAAAAATAAGAATAATTATCATCAGAAGTATCCATTCAGTACTTTTCACATGATTATATATTCTGGCCACTCTGTTAATAGAAGGAAGAATATTTGGCAGAAAATGGAGTTAGGATTTGAAAGTGACAAAAATATTGTGTATAAATAACGGGAATTAAGGAAAAACAGAAAAGTTATAGAGAGATGGAGATATAGAAATACAGAGAGAGGTAGAAAATAATCCATGATCTCTAACTAATGAAAAAGAATGCATAGTTTTGAATCAGGTCTATAGAGATCATTATATTATAAACTTGTTTCATCATTTGAGATAGGTAGTATAGTTTTGCACATTACAGAAACTTATATGTCAAAGCAAAATAGTAAATTTTCACTATGAACTATATTCTTTCAGATGATCGATGGCACAGAAGTTCAGACCAGACAGTTCAAAACTCATTTCATTGTAGTATTTTTATGTGAATTTTAGGAGTAGATTTTCTTTCCTATTTTCACCTTAGAGTGATACTAATTAATTATTAGTTAATTAGAAATTTATTATTCCTAAAAATAGTGATTTACTGACAAAAATGGTTTGAGGGCCAGAACTATAGAACATCAGATATGGAAATTCAAATTTTAATAATTACTCATCACTTTCTATATAGCAATTTTATTACTAAGTATTTCCTTATTGTATTTAGTAAAATGTGCCCCTTGGCTAAACAGGATATCAACTCAAAATCTGAAATGATAATTCACTCAGATTTTTATCAAAAATAATAAGGTACAATGATCTAGAATCAGGGTGTTAACTGGAAAAACCAAAAAACAAATTTATAAAATATGTTGATATTCTCATACACTCAGTTTCCTCTGTGTGAATTTAAAAAAAAAAGATTCTTTAGGGTCTGCTAGGTGGCATAGTGAATAATGCACTGGCCCTGAAGTCAGGAGTATCTGGGTTCAAATCCAGTCTCAGACACTTAATTACATAGCTGTGTGGCCTTGGGCAAGCCACTTAACCCATTTGCCTAGAAAAAAACCCTAAAAAACCTAAAAAAAATAAAAAAGATTCTTTAAAGCTGTCTTAAGTTTTCCACAGAGAATGACACAGAATATTTTAATACCCCTTTTCTAAAACTTTTGTGAGTGTATCACTCAAATCCCAAAGATTCTGTGTCCTATTCTAATGAATCCCTCATGATCATTAGAATTTTTATGCATTTTTATTTTAACTTAATTTATGTTAGTTTTTTATTTTATTTAAAAATTTTACCCCACTAAATGCAAAGGCAATTTCAACAGTTATTTCCAAAATCTTAAGTTTCTAATTTTCTCCTTTTTTCCATACCATTCCCCTATTGAGCAAGCAAATTACTTGGTATAGGTTAAAAATGTGTTGCCATGAAATACAGCACCTATCCTGCAAAAGTATACAAAACCTTCCACCCCCAAAGAAAGAGAAATCTAAAGAAAAATAGAGGGGGAAAAGTATGCTTCTGTATTCAGACACCATCAGCTCCTTTCACCATGTCCCTCCTCAAAAGTGTGTTGTATCTGACTACTCTCTCCAGAATCCTCCACATCTTCTGTGACCTACACCTCCCTCCCCTCCCATTTTATTTGCTCTCTCATTCCTCTCTTTCCTATTTTCCTCTAGAGGAAGATGGCTTGCTATAAACAACTGAGCGTGTATGTTATTTTCTTTCTGAGTCACTTCTTTTTATTTAAGGCTTTTGCAAGCCAAATGGGGTTAAGTGGCTTGCCCAAGACCACACAGCTAGGTATTTATTAAGTGTCTGAATCCAGATTTGAACTCAGGTACTCCTGACTCCAGGTTCAGTGCTCTATACACTGTGCCACCTAGCCATCCCTTTGAGCTCTGACACACTTCTAATCTGGGCAAATATCCACTCAATCCCACTAGCTTTCCACCCTTCCTCTCCACTGCAAAATCTTTCCTTATATCTTTTATATGAAATAAGTTACCCTATTCTCCCTCTCCTTACCCTATCTCCCATTAACTCCCTCTTGTGTCTTGTCTATATATGTTCCTTCTAAATACACTAATAAATGAGAAGTTTCATGAGTTATCAGTTTCATCTTCCCAAGAAAACAAGGAGTTCAAATCATTAAGTCACTCATAATTTTCCCTTCCCATCCTCCCTTTATATGATTCCCCTGACTTGAAGATCAAACTTTCTGTTCAGCTCAGGTCTTTACATCAGAAAAGTTTGAAAGCTCCCTATTTCAATGAATGGCCATCTTTTCCCTTGAAAGAGTATGTTTAGTTTTGCTGGGTAGTTCATTCTTGGTTGTAATTGAAGATCTTTTGCCTTACAAAATATCATATTCCAAGTACTCCAAGGCCTTAATATGAAAATTGCTAAATTTTGTATTATCCTGAGTAGAGTTCCATGATATTTGAATTGTTTCTTTCTGGTTGCTTGTAATATTTTCCTCTTTGATGTGGGAATTCTGAAATTTGACCATAATATTCTTGGCAGCTTTCATTTTGGGACCTCTTTTGGGAGATGACAGATGTATGTCTATTTTACCCTCTACTTTTAGGAAATCAGGGCAAATTTCCTGGAGAATTTTTTGAATAATGATGTCTATCATGACTTTCAGATAACCCAATAACTTTTAAATTGTCTCTCCTTTAAATTTTCTTTTTCTACCCCAGTTGTTTGTCCAATGAGATTTTTCACATTTTTTCCTAGTTTTCCATTCTTTAGATTTTGTTTTATTGTTTCTTGATTTCTCATAAAGTCATCAAATTCCCTAAGCTCCATTGTACTTTTGAAGGAATTACTTTCTTCAGAGAGCTTTTGTATCTCCTTATCCATCTGGAGAATTCTTCTTTCTAAGGCATTCTTTTCCTCTTGGTCTTGTTATTTTTTCATTAATTTTTTTGTAATTCTTTCACCAAGCTTTCGACTTGGTTTTCATGATTATCCTGCATCACTCTCATTTCTCGTTTCAATTTTTCCTCTACTTCCCTTACTTACTTTTCAAAATATTTTTGAAGCTCTTCTGTAGCCTGAGAACAATTCATATTTATCTTGTAGGCTTTTGACACAGAAGCTTTGACTTTACTATATTTGAGTGTGTATTTTGATCCTCCAAAGGACCAAAGCAATTATCTATGGTCAGATTTTTTTTCTTCTCTGTTTCCTCATTTCCCCATATATGACTTGATTTTAACTCTTTTTTTAATATGGGGCTATGCTCCCAGAGTGATGGACACTCTGTCTAAAGTTTATGAGGTTTTTTGAAGTTCTTTCAGGGACCTTAATTCCTCCAAGGACTTATGAGAGACTTTGATGATTTTCTGGTTTGTGCTCTGGTGTGTGGATGACCACAAGCTCTCCTTTCTGCCCTAGAACCATGAAGAAAGCTCTTTTTCCTGAGACTGGGGCCCAGATTGTGACCCGGATCTGAGTAGGGGCAAAGCCACAGAGTCCTGCCCCACGAATAGCAGAGAGACCCCCTTAATCTACCTCAAACCCCATTATCTTCTATGGATTGGGCACTCTAGAAGCAACTTCAGAGTGATTCCCTGATGAGTAGCTCTCCTGGTCTGCTCCTAGTACCTTGGCCAGGGCTGTGCTGTGGGCTGCACTGGACTGGGTTCTGTACTGACTCTGTTGTGGCAGAGTTTTCTTGCTGCCCTTCCCCTGGGCTGACAAGGTTGGAACCACCATTGTTGTCAGGGACCAAGGTACTCCCAAGGACCCAGGTGTCCTGTGGGTTGTTCCTGGATGAGTGGAGTCAGTTTGCCCCAGTGTGGTCCAGGCTGTGCTGTGGACCCTTTCTAACCATGATATAACAGACCTTTTACATGGATCTTCCACATTGTCTTGGACTGGAAAATTGTTACATTTGCTCTTTTTTTGTGGACTCTGCCTCTCAAAAACCTGGTTAGATTCATTATTTAATGGGTTTTGGAGTGGTCTAGGGAAGAGCTTGTAGTTCTTGCCTTTACTCTGCCATCCTGGCTCCACAGAATTAATAATTTACATTCTCAATTAAATCTAGGATTTTATTAATGGAGGCATCCTATCCTGCAATGTTAATCCCAACTTACAGGAACTTTTATTTCCACTAAAACTCCTGTTTGTTCTCTTTTCAATTAGCTTGAAGGAATTCAACTAGCACAATGAAGGCTGTATTTGGGTTGCTGTTGTTTTTGGTTCTTTCTGGTTAAATGATAAGAATGCTGATGGATTAAATTAAAAGTTCATTGATAAATCATCACACATGCCTAAGCCTAATTTTTTCATGTAATCCTTCAATCTAATTCTTTTCATAATTACTTATTGTACAATATTATTTTATTATTTACCATGTAATCCCCAAATTTAATCAGTTTTCATTTTTGATTCTTTGGAATCTATAAACTTTCTTGTCTATAAAGCATGTACCAGTGATGGAAAAGAGTATTCATAATAAAAGAGGGATCTTCATGTTTAAAATAACTGTGAAATATTAAATATATGTTATTTCCCAAAAACAGTCTAGCCCACACTCTTCCTCCATAATTATAAGGTGACCTACTCCTGGGTCTTTACTAGTGATATACAATATGTATAATATATCACATCCTGGGTGGAGTCAAAATGCTGGTGTGAACCTAGCATCGACCTGGGGTTTTTCCTTATGCAATGAATCCTCTACACAGATATTAAAGCTACACATCCCACCAAAAAGGAGCAGAACAAGTTCTCAACTCTAGAAATCATGGAGGATATTCAATGAAGGTCTGTCTCTTCAGGGGGTAAAGGGGATGTAGAGCCCAGCTAGGCAGGAGAACAGAAAAGCCAGATGGAGGCTTCTATCCAAAGCACAGCACAGGTCTATCAACTTGAAAGCACCAAAAAAGTTCCAAAGCAAGATAGGAGCCCAGGGGACATCCGGGAGTGCAGTGAATAGAGCCATTGCCTTGGAGTCAGGAGAAACTGAGTTCAAATCTGGCCTCAGACACTTAATGACTGCCTAACTGTGTGACCCTGGGAAAATCACTTAACCCCATTGCCATAAATAAATATATATTTTTTAAAAAGGCAGTAGCCCATGTCCCAGGTCCCAGTTCATCTAAGTAGCAGACCAGCAGGAAAGGTCCCAATATCAGATAAAGTCAGAACTTGGGAATATTGAGGCAGGGAACAAATAACTGCATAGGAAAAGCTTGGACATAAAGGAGGAAAAAACCTTTGCAGAGGCAAGTCTGGGCTCTATAGGCAACACTTTAGAAGAGATAAGCCAGGGACAAGGTCCTGACCCTAGAACAAGAAGTTTGGGATGATAATCCCTTTAATCCCATCCTCCTAATGAGTAAAGAAACAAAGAGTGATAACCAGATTTAGCTACTATTCAGATAGAGATGATAAAAATGCCATCCCTGAAGATGGAAAGTGACAAGTTACCTGCATGGAAAATCTCTAACTTGTTTATATAGAGTACTCAAATGAAAATCTCTTGGGAGAGATTAAAAACAGATTGTAAAACCAAAGAAGAGAGGAAGAAGAAAAATGGAAAAAAGAAATGAGAACTATGTAGGGAAATTTGGAAAACTGAGCAGAGTAAGTCTTTGATAAAGAAAACAGATCAACTATAAAAAATGCAATGACATAATTCATAAGGTAATTTTTTCAAAAAAATTAAAGATAGTAAACTTTGGTCTGCATTTAACTTCCAGTTTCTTCTCTGGATATGAATGGTATTCTCCATCAAAAGCCTTTTAGTATTCTCTTTGATTATTGTGCTGCAGAGATTATCAACTTCATCATGTTGCTGTTAGAGTGTATAATATTCTTCTGGTTCTGCTCATTTAATTTAGCATCCATTCCTGCAAGTCTTTCCAGGATTTTCTTAAATCCACTTCCTCATGATTTCTTATAGAACAATATTGTTCAATCCCATTAATTTACAACAAATTGTTTACCTATTCATTAACTGAATGGACACAATGAAAAGAGGTGCTATAAATATTTTTGTACTTTTGTGGTTTTTTTAAGCCCATTTTCATGATCTCTTATAGATACAGGCTTGGAAAAGATACTGGTGGATGAAAGGGTATTAATAGTTTTATTGCCTTTTGAGCATAATTCTTAATTGTTCTGCAGGAGTTTTGGATCAGTTTACAACTCTGTCAACAATGAATTAGTTTTCATTGGTAGACATCATGGAGGATCTTCATTGAAAGTCTGTCTCTTTAGGGAAAACTGGAAGTAAAGCCATGATCCACAGTACATTCTATGTCCTGATGCCTTGACAACAGCAGAGGTCCTGGCAGATTGATAGCAAGCACCAAGGAGGTTCCCAACCCCAAACCAAGCTTGAACCCTGGGAACAATAGAGTAAAAGACAGGACTTTGCTAAGTTTGAATCTGGACATAAAGGCAGAAACAAACATCTGTAAAGGCAAGACCTGGATTGCATTGGCAACACCTTGGCCGAAGACAAGCCAGAAAAAAAAAAAAAAAAGGTTGGATCTACACTCCCTATACCACAGCAGAAGTGTTAAAATAACAAATATGAGCAAAGATGATAAAAGAGCTTTCATTATAGAAAACTACTTTACAGACAGAGATGACAGCAGTGTCATATAGGAAGTCACAAACAGTCTATGAATTGGCCTGAAATCCAAAAGTTCATCGAAGGGTTTAAACATAAATTCAAAAACCAAAGAAGAGAAGAAGGAGAAAAATGGAAAAAAGAAATGAGTCATGCAAAAAAATTATGAAAAATTCAACAGAGAATACAACACCTTGAAAAATGAAACGCAAAAGGTAATTGAAGAAAAGAAAACTCTAAAAATTAGAATTGAATAAATATGAATCTATGAGATTACAAGATTCCATCAAACAAAAGGAAGAAAAAGTTGAAGAAAATATAAATTTCATTGTAGGGAAAATAAATGAGCTGGAAAATACATCCAGGACAGATAATCTACTAATAATCAGATTACCAGAAAGCCTAGATCAAAAAAAGAACCTGGAAAACATAATGCAGAAAATTATAAGGGAAAACTGTCCAAATCTACTAGAATAAGAAAACAATATAACCATTGAAAAAATACAGAGAACCCCTCCAGAAAGAGACCACATGAAAAAAAAAAAACCCAAGGGATTTTATGGCCAAATTCCAGAATTCTCAAATAAAGGAGAGAATATAGCAAGTAGCAAAAAGAAAACAATTCAAACAGAAGGGAAAAATTGAGAGAATTAAAAGAAGACCTAGAGAGCAAAACATTAATAATGGTGGACCAACACCCTCCTCCCTCAAAACTAGATAAATCTAACAACAAAATAAATAAGAAGGGAATTAAGAAGGTGAATAAAATCTTAGAAAACTTGGATATGATTGACTTCTGGAGAAAACCTAATGGGGATAGAAAAACAATGAACATTTTTCTCTCCAGTACACGGTACCTATAAGAAAATTGACCATGTACTAGGGCACAAAAGCCTTTTAATAAAATTCAGAAAGGTAGAAATAATAAATAAAGGCTATGATGCAATAAAAATTGCACATAAAAAGGAGAATTGGAAAGATAAACCAAAAACAAGGTGGAAACTAAATAATATATATATTTGTATATTATATATATGTATGTATATATATATATATATATATACATATATATATATATATATATATAGTGGATCAAACTGAAAATAATAGAAATAGTCAATAATTATATCCAAGAAAATGATACTCTGACATACCAAAATTTTTGGGTTGCAGCCAAGGCCATTTTGAGAGGAAAGTTAATGTCTCTAAATGTCTATATGAATAAAATAGAAAAAGCAGAGATAAGCGAAATGGATATGTAACTCAAAAAGCTGGAAAAAAGAACAAATTAACCCCCCCCAATCAAATATCAAATTAGACATTATGAAAATCAAGGGAGAGATTAATAAAATTGAAAGTAAGAAAACCATTGATCTCATAAATAAAGCTAAGTGTGGGTTTTAAGAAAAAAATAATAAAATGGACAAACTTTTGGTTAATCTGATTAATAAAAAAAGAAAGATGGTAACCAAATTACTAATATCAAAATTGAAAAGGGTGAACTAATCAATGAGGTATAAATTAACGATTTAATTCAGAACTACTTTTCCAAACTGTATACCAATAAATTTGATAAACTGACTGAAATGTTTGAATTTTTACAAGAATACAAACTGTCTACATTATTAGAAGAGGAAATAAAACACTTAAATAATCTTATTTCAGAAAAAAGAAATTGAAGAAACAAAGGATAAATTTCCCAAGAAAAAATCTCCATGTCCAGATTGATTTACAAATAAATTCACCCTAACATTTAAGGAACAATTATTTCCTATTCTTCACGAACTGCAAAAAAATCATAGAAGAAGCTATGCCAAAGTCCTTTTATGATATCAATATGGTGCTGATACTTAAACCAGGAAGATCTAAAAGAGACTGAGAATTTTATCAATAAGACTACAGCTTGTTATTATTAGGATAATAAACCATGATCAGACAGGATTTCTGTCAGGTAGGCAGGAATGTTTCAATATTAGAAAAACACTCAACATAATTGAACATATCAATAGCAAAACCAACCAAAATCAAATGATTATCTCAATAGATGCTAAAAAAATTCTGATAAAATGCAACATCGATTCCTATTTAAAATACAAGAAAATTTAGTAATAAATGGAGTTTTCCTTAAAATACTAAATAATATCTACTCAAAACATCAACAAATATTATATGTAAAGTGAATAAACTAAGAGCATTTTCAGTAAAATTAGGCATGAAACAGGGATATTCATTTTCACCATTACTATTCAAAATAATATTATAAACACCTTTAGCAATAAGAGAAGAAAAATAAATTAAAGAAATCAGAACTGGTAATGAGGAATCAAAGCTCCCCCTCTTTGCAGATGATATGTTGTTTTTAATATAGATAATGCAAGAAAAATGTCTAAAAACACCTTGAAAATAATTAACAAATTCAGCAAAGAAACAAGATATAAAATAAGTTCAAATAAATAGTCAGCATTTCTATATATGAGCAATAAAACCTGAGCCAGCAATTAAAAAAAAGAAATTCCATGTAAAGTTATTATAGACTACATTAAATACTTGGGAATCTGACTCTCAGAGCAAATCCAGAAATTGGATGAACACTTGAATAAAGTGTTGAGTAAATCACTTCTAAACTAAACAAAGTCAGATCTAAATAATTGGAAAAATGCCAGTTAGGTCAAGTTAAGATAATAAAAATATTGCATGACTTCTTCAGTGTCAGACCAATCAAACCACAAAATAACTGCTTTACCGAAGATAAAGAATAGCAAGGGGGCAGTTAGGTGGTTCAGTGGATAGAACACTGGCCCTGGAGTCAGGAGTACCTGAGTTCAAATCTGGCCTCAGACATTTATTAATTACCTAGCTGTGTGGCCTTGGGCAAGCCACTTAACCCCATTTGCCTAGCAAAAAAAAAAAACCCTAAAAAAAAAAAAGAATAGCAAGGGAACTGATGAAAAAAATGTAAGGAAAGTGACCTAACTCTACCTGATGTAAAACTATATTATAAAATAACAACCCTCAAAACTGCCTGTACTAGAATAATGGATCAGTGGATTAAGATAGGTTCAAAAGAAACTACCATAAATAACTACAACAATATATGGTTTGACAAAACCAAAGACATCAGTTTCTGGGATTAAAAACCCACAATTTGCCAAAAATATTTGGAGAAACTGGAAAATAGCATGGCAAAAACTAGGCTTAGACCTACATCTCACACCCTATACCAAAGAAGGTCAAAATGGGCACAGTGTTTAAAGATAAAGGACAACACAATAGATAAACTAATAGACAAGAAACACTCTATCAGATCTTGGGAAAAGGGGATGATTTTTATGAGCAATCATAAATTAAAATACATTCTAAACTCCAAAATGAATGATTCTTACTATATTAAATTAAAAAGTTTTTGTACTAATAAAGCCAATGCTGCCAAATTTAGAAGCAAGGTAGAAAGCTAGGAAACTATCTTCACAACTAGAAATTATGATGGTTTGATTTTTTTTAAATATGTAGAGAATTGCCTCAAATTTATAAGGTTACAAGTCATTCCCCAAATGATAAATTGGCAAAGGATATGAATAAACTTTTTTCAAATGAAGAAATTAAAACTATAGATAATTATTTGAAAAAATTCTCCAAATCATTATTGATTAGAGAAATGCACATTGAAACAACTCTCATGTGTCACCTTGCATCTATTGGGTTGATTATGATGACAAAAAGGGAAAATCATCAAAGTTGTAGAGGTTGTGGGAGGATTGAGACATTGATGCATTGGTGGTTGAGTTATGAATGGATCCAACCATTCTGGAGAGCAATATGGAACTATCTGCAAAGATCAATAAAAATATTTATTCCCTTACTGGAATTCCCAGTAATTCCAATTCTGGGCCTATATTAAGAGGAAATCATAAAAAAATGGGAAAAGTCCTACATGTTCCAAAATATTCATAATAATTCTTTTTGTAGAGGAAAATAATTGGAAATTAAGGTATGTACATCAATTGGGATATGGCTAAACAAGTTTCGGTAGTATAGCATATTATTGTTCTATAAGAAACTATAATTAGTCAGATTATAGATAAGTGTGGAATGAGTTACAGGATCTGATGCTGAATGAAGAGAGCAGAACCGAGAAAAATGTACCCATTAACAAAAACATTGTGAGATGATCAACCTTGATGGAAGCAGCTCCTCTCAGCAGGTTAGAAAGCTGGGACCATATTAGATTGACTATTCACAGTGTTATCCACATGCAAAGGAAGAAAAACAAAACAAAACAAAAAACCCCTTCATAATCTGATGAATACTTTATGAAAATCATCTCTTACATATTTCTTTCCCTGAATCCTAATTTCTCTTACCAATAATGACTAATCTATAAATATATTTATCAAAAATATGCATGTACAATGATAACATGACTGTTTGCTGCCAAAGGGAGTGTTGTCTGGAGGGTGGAAGGAAATTTTGCAACTTAAAAAGTATATATATGCATATGGATGAATGTTGAAAAACAAAAGGAATAATACATTAGTGTCTCAGTTTCCAACATCCTCTCTAATATTCATCATTTTCCTTTTTATTCATATTGTCTAATCTTAGGTGCTAGTTGATAATGCAGAGATGTTTTAATTTGCATTTCCCTAATGAATAATGATTTAGATAATTTCTTTTCACATGTCTATAAGTAAGTTTATTCTCTTCATCTGAGAATTGCCTTTCTGTATCATTTGTCATTTATCAATTTGCAAATGGCATGTATTCTTATGATGATAATGATAATGATGATAATGATATTTGTCCTTCATTCTTGAAGAAGACCATGACATCATGGAAGTGATGTGTTGATAAGCACATGAACTGCATTTTATTGAGGAGATGCTCTGTTAATTCACCAGTGTCACTTTCTCCTCCAGAGCCAACTGGATCCAGTGACCAGATATAAATCAGGTCTACTGGAAATGGCCCTGAAGGAGAGGCAATCAGGTTTTGGTGATTTGCCCAATGTCACACACCTAGAGACTATTAAGTGTCTGAGACTGGATTGAACCCTTGATAGAAATGAGTCTTCTGTCAGAAGCATTAGCTGTTTCCCAGGTGAATACATTCCTTTTGATTTTGGTTGCATTGATTTTATTTGTGGAAATTTTTTTTAATTTAATGTAATCTAAATTGTGCATTTTGACTTTCATAACATTCTCCATCTCTTCTTTGGTCATAAATAGCTGCTGTTTCCATAGATCTGACAGGTAAACTGTTCCTTGCTCTCCTAATTAACTTATGATATCACCTTAAATATAGAAATCTCTACCCATTCCAAACACCTCTTAGGATACTATATGAGATGTTGATCTATGTCTAGTTTGTGTCATACTATCTTCCAGTTTTCTTTGCAGTTTCTATCAAATTGCATTCTTATCCCAGAAGCTGGACTCTAGTTTTATCAAACAATAGATTACTGCAGTTATTCTATAGTCTCTTTTGTACTTAATCTAATGCACTGATCCACTACTCTAATTCTTAGCCAGTCTTAAATAGTTTTGATGACTAAAGGCCACTTTTATTTACATTTTTTTTACATAAGGGCAATGGGGTTAAGTGACTTGTCCAAGATCAAACAGTTAGGTGATTATTGTATCTGAGGTCATATTTGAACTCAGGTCCTCCTGACTCCAGGGCTGGTGCTCTATCCACTGTGACATATAAAGTCTCTTCATTTTTTTTTTTATTAATTCCACTGATATTCTTGACCATTTGTTCTTTCATATAAATTTAGCAGCTATTTTTTTGGCTTAATACAGTATTATTTTTTGGAAGTTTGATGGGTATGACACAGAATAAGTAATTTAATTTGTAAAAAATTTAATTTTTATTATATTGACTTGGTCTACCTATGAACAGATGACTTTTACCCGTTTTTAAAAATATGTTTATATTTGTGTGAAAATATTTTATGGCTATTTTCATGTATTTTATGAGTCTATCTTGGCAAGTATATTCCCAAGTATTTTATTTTTATGCAGTTACTTTAAAAAAGAGTTCTATATTTTGCTGCACTGCCTTGTTAGTAATATATAGAAATGATGAGTATTTATTTGGGTTTACTTCATATTTTGCTCCTTTACTAAATTTGCTAATTGTTTCAAGAATTTTCTAGGCTTCTCTAACTATATTATCTTTTTATCTGCAAAGAGTGAGTATTTTGTTTCTTCATTACCTATTTTAATTCCTTCAATTTCTTTTACTTCTCTTATTCTAAACCTAGCATTTCTAATTCAGTATTGAAAAATAGTATCATTTTCATCTCTGATCTTATTGTGAATGCTTCTGCCTTATTCCCATTACATAAAATGCATGCTGATAGCTTTAGATAGATATTGCTTACTGTTTTAAAGAAAATTAAATTTATTCCTATGTTCTCTAAGGGTTTTTTAAAGGAATGTGTACAGAAATTTGTCAAAACATTTTCGAGCATCTATTTAAATAACATATGATTTTGTTATAATTTTATTGATATGGCCAATTATGCTGATAGTGTTCTTTATATTGCACCAACCCTACCTTCCTTCATATTATTTTGGGTGAAAACATGCTGCGATCACTTGCTAATATTTTATTTAAAATTTTTGTATCCATATTCATAAGGGAAATTGGTCTGTTATTTTGGTTCTCTATTTTGATCCTTCCTGGTTTGATTATCTGCACCATTTTGTCAAATAGTTTATATAGAATTGGAACTAATTGAATGTTTGCTATATTTCAGTTGTTAATCCATCTTGCCCTGGAGATTTTTTCTTAGTGAGTTCACTGATGGATTATTACATTTCTTTTTCTGAGATGGGGATATTTAAATATTCAATTTTCTCTTCTTTCAACCTGAGGAGGTTATATTTTGATAATTATTCAGGAAAAATAATTCTGATAATTATTTTAATTTCCAAATCATTGCTGCCTTTTCTATTCTTGATCCTGGGAATTTATTTTCCTTCTTTCCTTTTTTAATCAGATTAACCGAAAGTTTATCTATTTTATTCTTTTTTTTCAAAAACTCAACTATTAGATTTTTGTATTAGATCAATAATTTTCTTGTAATAGATTATATTACTTGCATCTTAATTTTTCATATTTTAAAACAAAATTTTTTTTGTTTAATTGGCAATTTTAAATTTGTTCTTTCCCTAATTTTTTCACTATCCAATTTGTTGATCTTGTCTTTATTTTATTCATAAAATCAATTAGAGATAAAATATTTTCCTTGTCAATTTCTTTGGCTTTATTCCATAAGTTTTGGTATATTGTCTCCTTTTTATCAATGTTTTGAATGAAATTGTTAATTAGTACTATGGTTTGTCATTTGATCCACTCATTCTTTAACATTGTTTTTTAATTTCCAATTAATTTAAGACTATTCTTTCCATGTCCCTCTATTGTGTGTGATTTTTATTTCATCATAATCAAAAAAGTTCTTCAATTCAATAAGTCTTCCTTTCTGCACTTGATTATGACAATTTTATAGTCTAATATATGATAAATATTGTGTAGTTTCTATGTACAGAAGGGGGGGGAAGGCATATTTCTTCCTACTTCTAGCAAATTTTCTCCAGAAGTGAATCATTTCTAAGTTTAGAAAACTTCTATTAATCTTAGCTTCCTTCTTGTTTATTTTATGTTCAGATTTATCTAATTCTGAGAGAGGGAGGTTGATATACCCCAAGTATAGTTCTGCTGTCTTCATCTTCCTGTATCTCATTTAACTTCTCCCCTAAGAATTTGGATCTTGTACCACTTTTGCAACTGCTTCCTCTGAGATAAGGATTGCTACCCCTGCTTTCTCACTTCAGTAGAAGTATAATATATTCAGCTCCAACCTTTTACCTTACTCTTTATGTATCTCTCTACTTCAAATGAAAGCAGTATATTGTAGGACTTTGGTTTTTAATCCATTTAATCCATTCTGCTCTCTTCTTCCATTTTGTGTAAGAGTTCTTTCAATTCACATCCACAGTTATAATTACTAACTCTTTGTTATGCTTTATGCTCTCTCCCCTTCATTTTTCTTCTCCTTTCATCTTAGCCCTCTTCTGCATTGTTTTGCTTCTGAATACTGCCTCCCTCAACGTGTTCCCCCTTCTATCCACCACCTTTTCTTTTCATTCTGCTTCCTTTTTATAAAGCCTTCTTTCTTCCCTCCCTTCTATCAGTCCCTCCTTCCCTTCCCCCTTTTCCTCATCTAATACTTGAAAGTTAGATAAATTTCAAAACCCAACTGAGTGTCTGTCTTTGTCTTTGTGTGTGTGTGTGTGTGTGTGTGTGTGTGTGTGTGTGATACCCTCTTGAAGCCCAATCCAATCAGATTTAGATTTAGGCATTTCTTATCCCCTCCCTTCTTTTTCTGCTACTGCAATAGTTCCTCTTCATGCATTGTAATTTACCCCATTCTATTCTCTCTTCCTCCAGTCTCCTTACAAACCCCAACAATTTTTTCATTGGTTTATTTATTTTAAATGATTCCAGCAAAATCCTAGACATTCTGTGGATGTCCATACCTTCAGTCTAAGTATATTCCCTCTCATAGATTTGCAATTTGCAAGAGTTATGCAACTTTTCCCCAAGTAGGGATAGAAACGGTTTGATCTCTTTGAATAGTAGCTTTTTTTTTCTTTTCCCTTGTTTACCTTTACATGTACCTCTAGAATCTACTTTTTGAAGACCAAATTTTCTTTCAGTTCTGTTGTCTTTTCATAAGTGAAAACTTCCCATTTCTTTAACTATCCATGTTTTCCCTGAAAGAAAAAGCTCAGTTTTGCTGGATAATTGTTTTTTCATAATAATTGGAGTATTTTTGCCCCAAGAATTCTATTTGGCATGCTCTTTAATCCTTTAACATTCATGCATAATCCTAATTGCAGTTCCTTAGTATTCAAATTACTTCTTTATGACTCTTTGCAGTATTGTATCCTTTATCTGATAATTCCGGAATTTGACTGCAAAATTCATTGGTGCTCTCATTTTGAAATCTCTTTCAAAGATGGATGAATGAACAATAAATTCTTTCAATAACTATTTTGGTCTGTGGTTCCAGGATTTCAGGGTAGATCTTTTTCAATATAATCAGAAGAATGTCATAGTCATTTTCAGATGTGATTTTAAGGTAGTCCTATGATTTTTAAATTGTCACTGCTGCATCTATTTTTCAAGTGCTTGTTTTGCCAATGAGGTATTTCACATTTTCATATATATATATATATATATATATATATATATATATATATATATATATATATATATATATATATATTATTTTTAGGTTTTTGCAAGTCAAATGGGGTTAAGTGGCTTGCCCAAGACCACAAGGTGAGGCAATTATTAAGTGTCTGAGACCAGATATGAACCCAGGTACTCCTGACTCCAAGGTTGGTGCTTTATCTACTATGCCACTTAGCCACCCTCTTATACATTTCATTTTAAAAATATTTTGTTTAACAGATTGGTGGTCTTATTAAGTCATTAGTTTCCACTTTTCTCAATAAATTTTTCATGTAGTTATTTTCTCCATTAAGGTTTTGTATCTCCTTTTCCTGTTTGGTCATTGTTATCTTTTTTTTCCCATTTGCCCAATTATGTTTTTGAGTATTATCTTTTTTGCATTTGTCCAGCTTTATTTTTATAGTGCTTGTTTTCTTCTGTTATTTTTTGCTGCAATATGTTCATTTTATCTTGAATTTCTTTTCCCAATTTTTCCATTTGATTTTAAAATCATTTTTGAACTCTTCTGAGAAGTTTTTTGGACTAGAGACCAATTTATTTTCTTCTCTGAAGCTTCAGTTAAAACATTCCTTCTATCCTCCTTTTCTGAGGTATCATCTTTATACCAAAGTGATATTCAATAGACCCTACTTTTCTCTGACATTCTTATTCATTTTGAGATATGTTATCTTTCCCAGTGCTCTTGTGTTGTGAGAGGCACTTGATTGTAGACCTTTTGGTTTTGAGAAACCTAGATGCTTATTTATTCATGGTACTATATAAGATAGGAACTTCAGGTGGTCATTCAGTTTACTAATCTGAAAGGAAAACTAGAGACTTTCTCTGAATTGTTTGTATTGGTTATATCATTTGTTCACTATCTACACTTGGGCTGTATCTTGGTTGTTGAAGCTGGCAATCTAATCCCTGTGCTAGGCTGGTAGGGCTGGAAATAACAGTGGTTCTTTCTAGACAATCTGTACTGGAGATGTCATTTGTCCATTCCCTGGACTATTGGGAATGCTGGGAAGGCTTAAGGCTGTTTGCAGAGTTATGTGCACAAGCAAACCCAGTCATTGGGCTAGGCCAGCAAGGGTGGAAATGCCAATTGTTCTCTCTGGAAAGATAGTACTGAGAACGCCTGGTGCCCTCACCCTGAGCCTTTGGAAATGGTATGAAAATATGTGACGGTTTTTGTGCTGTTAATGCTGGGGAACATCAAATTCTCCCACTGGAACACCAGGATGTCATTGTTTAGTCCATCAAGACTAACTCTGCTGGCCAAAGGGGACCCAGGAAACCTTGTTGGAGCTCTCCCAGTTCACC